>NC_142482.1:61934209-62076709 GCF_049115385.1 Moschus berezovskii | reverse complement strand
GGATCATGCTGCAGTGAGCATGAGGGTGGAGACCCCTTCTCAAGGTGATGAATTTGTTTCCGTTGGACAAATGCCCAGAAGTGGAATTGCTGGGTCATAGAGTGGCCCTACTTTTAATTGTTTGAGGAGCCCCCATCATGCCTTCCACGGCGGCTGCTCCGATTTACAATCCTCACTGATTGTGCACACGGCTTCCCCTCTCTCCACACCCTCGGCAACACCTGTGATTTCTTGTCGTTTTATTCCCGGCCCTTGTAACAAGTCTGAGATGATATCTCACCATGGTTTTGATTTTCATTTCCCCGCTGATTAATGAGGTTCAGCATCTTCTCATGCACTTGTTTGCCATGGTTACATCGTGTGTGCAAACTATCTTAAAACAAGTTCTTTAATGAGGAGGAAATTATCAGAGGCCCGTTCCTCATACTTTTTCTTACCAGAAACACATATCCTACATTTGCTGCATATGTTTCCCTTATTATTTCTAGCAAGTTTAATTACATATTAGAAATTTTGACCCGTAGAAACCCTTATTTCTACGGAAAACTAAGAAGCGATGGTATACTATCACACCAGCTTCTTTAGATTGATGTAAGACAGATTAATAGGATTCCTATATTCAGGAACTCATAGAAATGAGACCCAAAGAAGTGACCAAAGAAGGCAGCTTTTATACTTTTCAGACAGAGAAGCAACAAATTTGTGAAAAATTGACAAGACAAAGAGGTTTGGGCCTGGCGGCAGTGAGTCAGTGCAGAAGTAACCAGGCTGTTTACACAGCCTTCTCTGCCTTGAATTCCCTGTCTCTGGTGACGTGCTGTCTCTCTGCTTCCTGGTACTTCCTAGGGGAAGGGTGCTTCCTAGAGGAGATTTATTTTGCACTTTCATGGGGACCAGGGGAGATGAGGTTGTCCTTCACACAATGGCTGTTTCTAGAGTAACTTTAATTAAAAGTAATCAGTACACCAACCAGCACGGCATGTTTTGGGGCGGCCTGTCCTGAGCCCCATCAAGACCAAGTGTTTTCACTTTAAAATAATCTCAGATGGCAAAGAATCTGCCTGTAGTGCAGGACACCCAGGTTCAATCCCTGATCGGGAAGTTCCCCTGGAGAAGGGAAAGGCTACCTGCTCCAGTATTCTTGGGCTTCCCTGGTGGTTCAGGTGGTAAAGAATCTGCCTGTAATGCAGGAGACCCGGGTTCAATCCCTGGGGCAGGAAGATACCCTGGAGAAGGGATTGGCAACCCACTCCAGTATTCTTGACTGGAGAATCCCATGGACAGAGGAGCCTGGAGGGCTATAGTCCATGGGGTCGCAAAGAGTCAGACACGACTGAGCAACCATTTTCTATCTACACAAACTATGGGGGTCCAGTGGGTTCCCGCCATAGAAAAGTGCGTGGCTTAGTCACATCTCAGGACCTACAACTTCAAGGTTTTAAGGAAATAAAAATATTTTATTTAATGTCTCTCTAGGATATATTTCCCACAGATAGGTATGATACTCCATTCTTCATAACCATACATTTTATTGCTTTTCTGAAACTCAGAGAAAACTGTTTAACAGCTGGATATCTCATCTTTGCCTGGAATGGCGGGGTCTGTATCACAGGAAGGGTTGGAAGGTCTTTTACTCTTTCTTTATGGTTCCTGGTAGCCGATTCATCATCCAGTTGTTGATGGGGGAGAATCACTGCTGGATCAGGGACCAGATTATCCTTAATAATCTAATCACCATCCTGTTTGGAAAATTTTGGCTTTTCTCACTAGACAGTGAGCTCTTAGAGATCTCCTCCAGACAGCTGAGAAGTGTGCTGTGCTGAGCTGTATCAGTGTTTTACAAAAATTCTCTTCCTTGAGAACTGATCCTTATGTTTGTGAGACAGGATATTGTCCTGGGGCATTTAAAAAATGTTGCTTTCAATTTTACTACTTTAAAAGATTTATTGAGTGCCATTGAACCAGAGGCCTTTGGAAAGTTCTTATTACGAAAAAAGCCTCAGGGTTGAGTAAGCCTTTTCCAGGAATAAGAAAATTAAAGATGATGAGAATCCAGGAAAAAAAGCACACATTTGTACACACACAAACATCAGCCTGTTTTATTGTCTCAAGGCGGCATCAACGGAACATCTTACTGACATCTGTGCAAAAACACCACATATCTTTGGCCTTTGAAAATTCAGTTTTAATATCTTCACTCTGTTTTTAATGATGTTAGGGCTCTTTAGGAGTTCTTCTACCAATTTTAGATTGGTTTTGAAGTTTTATGGCATAAGGCTTGCCATTTTTCATACCAGAAATTACTTTATTTGAATACCAGGGTGTGTTTCTGTTCAAACGCTGGCAAAGATGATTGGGGGAAAAAAAGGGTGTGAAAACTTATTTTATTGCTACCAGAAAATAGTAGCCATAAGGTGGCAATGTGAGAAACCTCCCACTGTGCAAGGGGAATCCAGTGCATTGCGCCCCTTGGCTCCACTGAGGTAGGTGACGGAGTCTTAGGACTCTGCACCTAGTTACCGTCCTAAGAGAAGGACACACTGCTCCTTGTCCTCCCCTCTCTCTGCCAGCCAGAATGCAGACGTTGCAGCTGAGAGGGCAGAGGAAAAGGGTACTTCCTTTTTGTCTCTACAACATCAAGGGAACTGAAATACAGGACTGACATGCTTTTTGGAAGGATGAGTTAGCCAGTCTTCCATTATATGCAAAGACAAGTAGAATAGTACAATGAACCCCATGAATTGCTGTGGACCCAGCACTCAGTTCCAGCACATCACCCACCCAGGACTAATCTCGTTTCCTCTGGACACTCACTTACTCCCTCTCCTCTGTACTTTTTGGAGAAAACGCAAGAAATTCTATCATTGCATTCATAAACATTTTAGTTGTATGCCAACAAACGTCTCTCTAGGCTAGGCTATGGTTTTTCCAGTAGTCATGTATGGATGTGAGAGTTGGACTATAAAGAAAGCTGAGCACTGAAGAATTGATGCTTTGAAACTGTGGTGTTGAAGACTCTTGAGAGCTCCTTGGACTGCAAAGAGATCCAACCAGTTCATCCTAAAGGAAATCAGTCCTGAATGTTCATTGGGAAGACTGATGTTGAAGCTGAAACTCCAATTCTTTGGGCCACCTGATGTGAAGAGCTGACTCATTTGAAAAGATCCTGATGCTGGGAAAGATTAAAGGTAGGAGGAGATGGGGACGACAGAGGATGAGATGGCTGGATGGCATCACTAACTCAATGGACATGAGTTTGAGTGAACTCCGGGAGTTGGTGATGGACAGGGAGGCCTGGCGTGCTGCAGTCCATGGAGTCGCAAAGAATCGGACATGACTGAGCAACTGAACTGAACTGAACTGAACAACATACACACCCCCCTCTTCTTCTGTGCCCACTGATCCCATCACGGGGACCCACCTTCATGACCTCCTCCAGATCGAATCGCCTCCCAGAGGCCCCACCTCCAGATGCCATCACAGTGAGGTCGGCTCATCACCGTATGAACTTTGGAGGGAACACAAGCATTTGGCTCACAACGGCGGAGGTGCTCCCCTTCACTCCTTCTCCATGTCACGGAGTTGCTCCGTCACACTTAGTTCTGGGCGACACACAGCCCTGCAGAGAGCAGCTTTGTGCAGATGTCTTCTTGCACCTTTGCTGGTGTATCTGTGGGATAGACTCCTAGCAGTGTGACCGCTGGGTCAAAGGACGCGTGGCAGGCCTGCACCTGTGACATCACCAAGCAATGCCCTCCTTCCTTAAAGGCTGTATGGTGTCGCCCTCCTGTCGGCCCGTGTGAGGGGCCTGTGACCCCACACAGCCTTGTGGATGGTTTCTTGTTCACCTTTTGGGTGTTTGCCATTGGAGTAGCTAAATTATTTTTTATTGTGGTAAAAAGCGCATACAGTGAGACATGGTCAACAGATTCTTACGCGCGTAGACCGGCATTGTGAGCACGACATGCGCACGTTGCTCTGGAGCAGACCCTGGACTCTGCCTTTTTTCAGGACTGAGGCTCTGTGGCCCCAGCAGCCACGCCCACTGCTCTCTGTCCCAGCCCCGGGCAGCCAGCCCCCTTCTACTGCCTGCTCTTTTGAGTCTGACAACCCCAGATACCTCATTTAAGTGAAATTGCATGGTATGTGTCCTTCTGTGGTGGGCTTATTTGCCTAGTCCTCACAGCCCATGCATGCTATAGCCAAGGTCAAGGTGAAAGGTGACAGGCAAGATGTCAATTAACAAACTCCGAGCGTCATGGGGAAAAGATAAGCCACACGTCGGCTCAGGAAGCCCAACTGCCGGCTTTGGACCCAAAAATAGGGCTGTTTCCACTGTAAATATTATAAGAGCAAGTGGCCCAGAGCTTCTGTATGGAGTGTTTCTGGAAAAAATAAGGTTTCTTTCCAAACCACTCTGTTGCAAATGCCCAGTGGATTTTACCCGGATAAAGTAGAAGCAATCTGGGTCAGGCCTGTTCAGTCTCCTGGTCCTGTGTCCCGAAGAAAAGACATGAGGACCTCGGGAGGCCTCCTGGCAGGAATCATGGCCACAGAGATGGTGCCATGCGTCAGGTGCCAGGAAGCTGTCCTCTGACCCACCCCGAGGTCCCCTTGGCCTTTCCTCACTGGTTTCCCTTCTCACAGCTTAGCTCTGACCCGGCCCTGGAAAACGGATTCGTTTGGTACGTTTTATAGGCTGTATAACAACTGTACAATGTGAGTAGAATAAAATGAATGCACGTAGCATAGAAGAAAAGGACCAAGCCCCCTCCCGTCTCGGAGCCTTGGATCCTTGGGGATTGGGTGAACTGGTCCCCTGCCCCTTGTCCCCAGAGTGCGTGGAGACTGGAGTTCCAGTGACAATCGCAAAGGGCCTGACTCGTTGGCCACCGAGACAGGAATTCACGTGTCAGAGCCTTGTTTCACTCGTGAGATGAGTTTTAACGACGCAGCAAAGGCGTGAGCGCACAAAACGAGGACCTGGAGACGTGCATTCGGCATTCCTGTCCCTGAGGCTCGGTTCTCAGCGTTGTGTCCCAGACGCGGCGACTTTGGGGAATGTGGCCCCTTGCGAGCTGGGTTCAGCCAGTCTTCCAGGAGATTCTAACATTTCAGCCACCACTTCGGTCTCTTTTGTCGTAGAGTTTCTTTGCCTGAAGAGTCCACTTGAAACCTGCCTACATATTTAAATATTCAGGCTTAGACATTTCTCCAATATTCTCTTTTTCTCTTAAGAAAGAAGTCAGGGAACTTTGGCTTTTAGAAAGGGCTCTATGAGCCCCAAATTCAGTCTGTGATCTGTTTCTATATAGGCCTAGAAATGAGGAAGGCTCCACATTTTCAAATGTTGTTAAAAACAAATCAGTGAAAACAAAGCTAGGTAACAGATACAGAATGACCCTCAAAGCCTAAAATATTCATTGTCTGGACCTCTGGAGAAGTCCATTATCTCTTTTAGATAATGTCCGAAGAAACTTATTTAGTTCAAATTAAGACACCGCATTGGTTCCAAAAATGTGTTCTAGCATCCACACCCGTGGCAAAATAAGCTCCTCAGAGACAACGCTTTGATTTGTGGGACTGTGTCTGTTCTTCTGCTGCTTCTTGTGACTGCTTGGCCTCTGGTTGGAGAGAAACAGCTGCCCTGCATTTCACTCCCAACTGACCAGTATTTACAGAGAGGACACAGTGGGGAATAATGCTGCATTTTGCTTCGAGTCCTTAAAAACGCGTTGGAGAAGTCTGACGGGTAGAGGGGTGCCGTTGGGTGCCGTGTTGGGGCTTGGGAGCAGAGAAGGGGTCGTGGACTCAGTATTCAGGGCCGGACTGCACCCCCACTCACGTATCCTGTGCCCGGAGGGGAGACATTTGGGGTGTTTTCAGTCTTTCCTTTCTTCTCTCAAAAGAACCCTGCCATGCGTAGCCTCGTATGCAGCCCATTCCATCTAGAGAAGACAGATTTCAGGGAGGGACCCTGCTGGATGGAAGGCTCTAGGCTGAGACTGGGCACCTTGGCCTACTGGGCACCTTGGCCTGCTGCGCTGACCCGGGAAACAGTGCCGCCAACAGTCAGCCTCTGTGGCCCCGGCCAGGGAGCAAAGCCTCTGGGACAGTCGGCCCCACAGCGGCCGGGACTCGATGGACCCAGCGGACAGCTTCCCTAACTTTTGCCATTTCCAACAGAGGACCAACCAGACAGGTCTGAGAACGCAGCCCCAATGAGCCCCACAGACGCCCCCGGCTGGCCTGTCCACAGTGTCCCCACATCCACAGGCTGCAGCCGGGCGCCCCGAGGCTCCCCTTCTCCACCGGGGAGCCTTCCTGCTCTCTCCCCGCTGGAGCAAACTCTGAAGGAATGGCTCTGCTCCCCTGCCTGGCCTTCATCTTCCCGGCTGGTCTGACGGTCCTGCTGGGCGCTGGGCTGCGTCTGCTGTTGTCCTGGACCCCAGCCTGCAGCCGGGGGGCACCCGGGGCCCCTCGCCGCCACCTGCTAACGGTGCTGTCCTGGAGGCTCTGCATCAAGGTGCTCACCTGTTGACTCTCAGTTGGAAACCCAGCTTTTGTGGTTGTTTCCCATTATTTTGGCATCCTTGGTGGAGCCAGGCCGCTCTCTTTCGTCCCTGTCTGCTGTCTTTTGCTTCACTGTTTTGCTTCGGGCTCTAAGAAGGAAACCAGTGGGATGGGACCAGACACTGGAAGCCTGGAGTTGAGCTGACCTCACAGATTCGTGCACTTGCAGCTCTCATCAGACCCGTGTCCACTTGGACACACGCTGCTGTGGGTCATCAGTAAAACTGACAAGGCTCCCCTCTGTCCTGATTTTATGTCCTGAGAGCTGAGCTTCCAGAGAGAGTCTGCTCGCTCCTGTCCTGCCTGACAGGCACAGGTTGTGGGGTCTACACGGGGAGGTGGCTGGCTGTCGGGGCCCGAGTCTTGGGGTGCCCAGGCATCATGCTGCACTGACGGTCTCCCGCGCTCATGGGATTGTGTGAGTCGTCTTCTCTGCACTGTCTTCAGCCTCAATCGTTGCTCCTAATCATCAGGGAAATGCAGGTCCATCACACAGGAAGTAACCTCACAGCTGCCTGACTGGCTGCTGTCAAAAACGCGGGAAACAGCGAGTGTTGCGGAGAATGTGCAGAAATGGAGCCCTTGAGCATTGTCAGTGGGAACGAACATTCGTGCCACCGCCGTGGAGGACGGCGGGGAGGCTCCCCGAGAACCGCAGACTAGAGCCACCAGGTGGCCACACTCCGGGTCCTGGCCACGTACCTGAAGAGAAGAAACAGTGACTGACACAGACATCGCGTTCATGGCGGCGTTACGCACAACAGCCCAGACAGGGCCGGGACCCGGCGTTCCCTGACGGGTAGCTGGACAAAGGAGCTGCTTTACCGACCGACCGATCCAGTCCGCTCCGTCTGCACCCTGCTCCCCCGTACAGACACACTGGAATATCATCCAGTCACAGCAAAGAAGGAAATCTGGCCATTCAGAACAGCATAGATGGGCGTTGAAGACCTTATGCTAAGTGAGATAAATCAGACAGAAAAAAATTGCTGCATGAATTCATCTGTTTGTGAAATCTAAAACAAACAAACCAAAAACCCCAAACCAAGTTTATAGATCCGGAGAGCAGATTGGTAGCTGCCAGAGGTGAGGTGAAGTGGATGGGAGAGGTCAAAATTACAGATTCCAGTTGTAAAATAAGTAAGTCACGGGCAAGTGGTGTACACTGTGGTGGGATCACAGCTAACAATACTGGATTGCACGGTTGACAATCGCTAAGAGAGCAGATGGTAAAAGTTCTTACCACAAGAGGATTTTTCTTATAACAATGTATTATGACAGATGTTACCGATACTTATTCTGGTGATCAGTTTGCAATATATACACTTATCAACCATTACATCATACACATGACACTAATATCCTATGTCAATTATCTCTTGATAACAACAACAACAAAAATAAAAAATGATGAAACTGTAGGAGATTTTCAGGCTAGATTAGAATATCCCTTTGGATGACGTTTGGGAGTTAAAGCAGCGCTCTCATCTCATTTTGTCTGTGGAGCTGAGACTGACACTGGAGACGTAATTTGAAAAGAGAAGCAAGAATGCGAACTAGCCCCTCAGCTGGACTGAACAGAACATTTTGCAAAGAGCTTTCAAACAAGCAGGTTTTAGAAAAGGCAGAGGCACCAGAGATCAAATTGCCAACATCCGCTGGATCATAGAGAAAGCAAGAGAGTTCCAGAAAAACATCTATTTCTGCTTCATTGACTATGCCAAAGCCTTTGACTGTGTGGATCACAATAAACTGTGGAACATTCTGAAAGAGATGGGAATACCAGACCACCTGACCTTCCTCTTGAGAAACCTGTATGCAGGTCAGGAAGCAACAGTTAGAACTGGACATGGAACAACAGACTGGTTCCAAATAGGAAAAGGAGTACGTCAAGGTTGTATATTGTCACCCTGCTTATTTAACTTCTATGCAGAGTACATCATGAGGAACGCTGGGCTGGAAGAAGCACAAGCTGGAATCAAGATTGCCGGGAGAAATATCAATAACCTCAGATATGCAGATGACACCACCCTTATGGCAGAAAGTGAAGAAGAACTAAAGAGCCTCTTAATGAAAGTGAAAGAGGAGAGTGAAAATGTTGGCTTGAAGCTCAACATTCAGAAAACAAAGATCATGGCATCTGGTCCCATCACTTCATGGAAAATAGATGGGGAAACAGTGGAAACAGTGTCAGATTTTATTTTTTTGGGCTCCAAAATCACTGCAGATGCTGATTGCAGCCAGGAAATTAAAAGATGCTTACTCCTTGGAAGGAAAGCTATGACCAACCTAGATAGTATATTAAAAAGCAGAGACATTACTGTGCCAACAAAGGTCCGTCTAGTCATGGCTATGGTTTTTCCCGTGGTCATGTATGGATGTGAGAGTTGGACTGTGAAGAAAGCTGATCGCCGAAGAATTGATGCTTTTGAACTGTGGTGCTGGAGAAGACTCTTGAGAGTCCCTTGGACTGCAAGGAGATCCAACCAGTCCATTCGAAGGGAGATCGATCCTGGGTGTTCATTGGAAGGACTGATGCTAAAGCTGAAACTCCAATACTTTGGCCACCTCATGCGACGAGTTGACTCACTGGAAAAGACTTTGATGCTGGGAAGGATTGGGGGTGGGAGGAGAAGGGGACGACAGAGAATGAGATGGCTGGATGGTGTCACCGACTTGATGGACATGAGTTTGAGTGAACTCTGGGAGTTGGTGATGGGCAGGGAGGCTTGGTGTGCTGTGATTCATGGGGTCGCAAAGAGTCGGACACGACTGAGCGACTGAACTGAACTGAACTTAGAACAAAAGTGAGACAGAGCCCAGAGCAAAGTCGTGGCCAGCAGAGCACAGTCAGTTGGTCCCAGCCAAACACCTACTGACAGGGATGCTTGCAGATCCCAGAAAGATCATCCCGTCTTACACACACCAGCATGGAGTCAAGACATGAAGACAAAGGAGCCCCCCCCCCCCCCAGTGAGGGTGCTGTGATGAGACGCGCCCCATGTCCTGTGTAGGTGAGCAGTCACGCTGGTCAACTGCTGGCGGTGCTCCGTCTACATCAAGTCGCCTCTAGTCAGCCTCTTCCTGGGAGGAAACAGGCCACACGGTGGGCAAGAGTGTCAAATAACCCACTCTTTTCCAGTCACCCAGTCCTTAAATACAACCCTTGGGCCCTGGGCTGAACAGCAGTCCCATCTGCCCTGCGACCCCAACCTTGCAAACGGAAGAGAGAGACTTCCTCTGCAAGTGGAGCTGTGATGGTAAATGCAGCCCAGGGAGACTATTTCTTGAGATCCCAGAGGAGTTTTCTATTTTGATCAGGCCATGCGCTCCCTCCAGCGTGTCTGAAGCGACAAGGATGTGTTATGTCAGCTTTGCGATGGGACTTCGCTAGTCTCTGTGCTGTCCGTGCAGGGGGTTTGGGTTTGATCCCTGGCCGGGGAACTGGATCCCACACGCTGCAACTAAAGATCCCACAGCCCAAGGCCTGGTGCAGCCGAATAAATAAATATGACATTTTAAAGGAGAGTCAGCTTGGGGGGAATTTGCTATAGGATTCAATAGAACACTTTGAAGTTCAGTAAAAATTGATACAACATTATTTTCCACATTAGCTAGTACAGTCTATGTACAGCTTCTCAGTAACAATACTCCTGAATGCTTGACATCCTGACATGTGATTTAAAAGGAAAGTGTTGGGCTGGGCACCTAGTGGTCAGCTGAGAACACGTCCTAACCGTGCACTTTGAGAGACGCACGTTCCCATCAGATGACAGCCACGGGACAACCTCGCCAGGGTGGCTTCCAGCAGGTCTGGTGTCCTCCTGGCCTGTGGGCTGTGGGCACAAGGCCAGGTGCAGGACTCGCAGACACTCGGGTCACGCGCTGGGCCTGCCTGGTCTGGGGGCCTAGTACCCCGCTAGAGCCCACCCAGCCCTGCTTGGTGAGAGGACCAGCCCAGGGCTGGGTCCTCCACACACTGTCCCTGAGACACCGGGACCCAGGTTTACACAGAAAAGGTTGCTCAGTAAATGCTGACACTGATAGCCTGAAAAACCCACGACCGTGCCGACAGCATGAAACGTAGGTGAGCGGAAGCCAGCCCACGGCCGCACATCAGCCCGCGGGGCCATGGCGCTGCCTCGCTTGCTCTGAGGCTCTCGGAGGCCATGGGGCCCTGCCAGGCGCTCCCCCTCCTGCCCCGGGGTCAGGTGGGCGCCTCTGGGCTCACGCTGTATCCAGTGAGTTAGCGCCGGGTCCACGGGCGGCCCACCCCGCAGGCTTGCTCCTGGGCTCACGCTGTATCCTGTGAGTTAGCGCCGGGTCCACGGGCGGCGGACCCCGCAGGCTTGCTCCTGGGCTCACGCTGTATCCAGTGAGTTAGCGCCGGGTCCACGGGCGGCCCGCCCCGCAGGCTTGCTCCTGGGCTCACGCTGTATCCTGTGAGTTAGCGCCGGGTCCACGGGCGGCGCGCCCCGCAGGCTTGCTCCTGGGCTCACGCTGTATCCAGTGAGTTAGCGCCGGGTCCACGGGCGGCGCGCCCCGCAGGCTTGCTCCTGGTCTCCCCCGTCTCTGCCTCCCTGTCTCTCTCCCGTCTCTCCTGCTCCGGACAGGCTCCATCACAGGTCCAGGACTGGGCTCCAGGGGATTCAGGGTCACCTTTTAAAGACCTTACAACCAAAGAAGAAAAAGCTCTTGGTGACCACTCCAACTAAAGCCAGTCCTGCGCCAGGCTTTGATTGGCCCAGCCAATGTCTGGGCGCTGCGGGGGTCACGTGATAACAGCTCCTCTGGGACCAGAGCTTGGAAAGAACGTCTTGGAGAAGTGGGCGCTGGGGTGGGGCACGCAGGGCAGGGCAGCACCAGCAGGGTCCCCTCCCCTGGGGGGGTGGCACGTTGCACGTGGCTTTATGTTGGCATTTGTCTGCTGTCATGTTGGAAGGAGCCAGAGAGTGAGATAAAGCCCTGTTTCTTTCTGTGGTGGGTGGGCAGACGAGCAGAGTGGCTGAGTGCTGGTGGTGAGGTTCTGGGTTGAAGGTGGTCTGACTCGGCAACACAAAAGCCTGGAATCCAGACGCACAGACTGTCTCAATGGGGCCCATGGGTGAGCCCCCTGGACAGCCAGGAGTTCCCTGAGCAAAGAGCACTTTTGGATAAAGATGTATTTAAAGGGTCACAGTGTGTCCCATAAAGTACAAGTCTTGACTCTAAAAACAAACCTTGCTGATGTGACTTGGTTATAAGCATGCAGTTTGATGTGTTTACACGGAGAGGTGTGAGTGGCTGTGTTGACTTTGTCTGTTGAAAGGGTTGGCCTGTTGTTTGTGGGCAAAGCCCAGGTTTGTGGCACCCAGACTCTGGTCCCTCTGGCCTAAGGCAGATGTGGGTTGCCCTGAGCCACGATTGGCAGCCCACAGATGCAGGGTGGCTGGTCCCCACCCAGAGCAGTCAGGACTCAGGTCCCTGGGTGTCAACAGGCTGGGGAGCAAATTCACAGTCCAGCACTCTCTAAGGTGGGCACAGAACCAGCTTGGAGTAGAGAGATGTGTGCCCCGAATTCCCATTCATACTGGCTCTCTGGGCAATGCTGGGAAGCATTCAAATTAGAGTGTATTCTGTGTTTATCTGTGAGTCTAAGTAAAGACCTGTTCATTGAAAGATAACTTGCTGTTAGCGCCACCCTTGGAGCCATAAATGGCGGGCAACAGTCCACGGGGTTGCAAAAGAGTCAGATAGCAATTAGTGACTAAACAACAACATTTTATTAATTTGGGCTTCCCGGGTGGTTCAATGGTAAAGAATCCTCCTGCTAAGCAGGAGAAGCAGGTTTGATTCCTTGGCTCGGGAAGATCCCCCGGAGAAGGAAATGGAAACCCACTCCAGCATTCTTGCCTGGGAAACCCCATGGACAAAGGAGCCTGGTGGGCTATGGTCCATGGGGTCGAAAGACGGACTGAGTGGCTGAACCGCAGGCAGATGGCGCGCACTCAGCCCGCCCCTGCAGTGTGACTCCGGGACAGGGGCGCCCGCGCCCTGGGTCCCAGCTTCCTCACCTGCAGGGCAAAGGGGCCATGCTGGGCTCTCCCGAAGGCCCCTCCCAGCTCCATGCCAGGACTGAGCATGCAGGCTGCGTGAGTTAGGTTTTTTTCCCTCATTTCTAAAAAGCAAGCTTCCAAGAATATTTCTGACTAAACTGCAAAGTCAAAGATAAAATAATTATTGAGCAAGTCTGTTATTTTATACCATTCCTTTCCTTCTAGCTAATCTACTTTGTGAAATAGCCTATGATCTCGTGAAAGGGAAGAAAGAGAAACTGTGAACCCCAAACTCACATTTCATTCTAAGTTAGTTCTACAGATTAGTTCATTAGCCGCTCAAATCTCCACAGAGGACAGACCAGGACACCAGCCGCAGGGGAGCTGGCTGTGCAGGGCCTGCGGGAGCAGGAATCTTTTCTTTAAAGGCCTGCAGTGCTGATCACTCTTAAAAAGTATCAGTCTTAAACTGAAATTAAAACTCATGCTCACAGAGCGCTTAGAGGCTTTCTAACTAAAGCCTTTACTGCAAAGCGCTCGCTGTAAACGCGACTTGGTGGCTTAGTTTTGGCTGCTTTCCCCTCCCCCACCCACCACCCATGCCACGGTCCCTTACCAAGTCCAGCCCGCTGGACAGCATCACAGATGTCTTTTGGATCAAATCTTCTGATCTCAGGTATGAGATTTTTATTTTTTAGTGATAATAATACAATATATATTTTAAAATACAAGATTAGTATGAAACTCTACCGTATGGCTTTAAACAGGAAAACCTTTTAAACAGTATTCAAGGCTACAGGCTATGTTTCTGAGAGTGTTTCTGTGCTTGGCAAGAAAAACCCAACCCAGAGTTTATTCTCTGGAAACTTGCTGTCAGACTCAGCCGGTATGTCCAGCCTGGCCTGCGGCTGGGTATCGTACTGCTCTTGAGCTAAGAATGGTGCTCACATTTTTAAATAGTTGTAGAAGTTGTTATTTTGTTGTGGTCAGTTGTGTCCGACTCTTTGGACCCCGTAGACTGTAGCCCACTGGGCTCCTCCATCCATAGAATTGTCCAGGCAAGAATCCTGGAGTGGGTCACCATTTCCTCCTCCACGGGGTGTTCCCGATTCAGGAACCGAACCTGTGTCTCTTGCATCTCCTGCATTGGCAGATGATTCTTTACCGCTGCACCAACATCATATCCTCAGTTTTACCTCCTGATTCTCAAAGCCTGGAGCATTTTCTATCTGGCCCTTTAAGAGGAGTTTGCCACCGCCCCCACCCCCCACACTCTGCTTGAAAGGGGTAAATAACTCATCTGTGGTTTCAGCAATGACTCCTGGAAGGCATGTGTAGAGCAAGCCTGGAAACTTCGGTAATAAAAAAAAGAGTGAGAAAATTTTGTTCAGAAGATGCACCGGCCGGCATGTGTATAAATGTGTCTCGGATCTTGTTGATAGGATCCAAAGGCCTCCTGTCAGAGGCGGTTGCACCCACAGATAAGTGATATCAAATAAAAACACAGGGAAGGAGAGGCTTGTCAGGAGATCCTGCCTCGATAGTGGGCTTGGACGCTAATCAGCGGGCTGCACTCCTCTCTTGTTTGTCTCTCCAAACACACGCTTGTTTTTGTTTCACGGGTATGTTGCTCTGCGTGTTGATAGGAAAATGCCCCCGTCGTTCCAAAGCTCTGTCCTGGGCAAGGTAAACAGTGGTGCTTGTCTGGCTGTGAAACAGATAAAGCGTGTCCCACCGCTACTAAGACTTGGAAATGAAAGACGCCCGTCTCTTGAATGCGCCACACCGAGCCAAGAGAAATAGATGGATCGTCAGGCATTACAAAGGGAGTTCACGGTAGTCTCTGATAGGATGGAATAATATCTTTGAAAGTTTCAAAACACAGATAAGATTAACTCATTTGTATTTCTTGGGAATTGCTTTTGAAACAATGAGAAATTCCAGCCAGGTTCCAGCTGTTCTGGCAAGCAGTCCATACCGCCACCTGCTGGCCCAATCAAGAACATCGGCATTTATAGAGTGGCAAATGCAAAGCTCTATTTATTTATATAAATATTTACAAAGGAGTCTGTCTTTCCTTCTGCTTGCCAGTGGATTTCACAGAAATGTACTTTTAAGTGTGATATTTTTTTCTATATGAGTTGATAGGTATTGGGATCATGTATAGCTACAAACCATTTCGTATTCTTTTTAAAAAATTTTTTTAACACCTGAAATATTCTGCGTTGGTGTGTAGCTGATTAGCAATGTTGTGGCAGTTTTAGGTGAACAGCGAGGAGACTCGGCCACACATATACATGTATCCATTCTCTCCCAGAACACTTCCATATTCTTATGGAAGTTATGGGAGTTATACATCTTTGTGGCACTAATAATTCCTTTTGTAGATAGTTCTAGTTCCAGGGTTTTTTTTTTTTTTTTTTTCTTTTTATCTTTTCATTAAGAAAATGTACCCAGAGTGAGGAGGAACAAGGCAAATGGGCCTGAAACTTATGTCAGCTGTTGGCATCTCATTAATTCATTGTTTTCTGGGAAGAATGTTTAAAATCACCGGTTACGGTGAGAGTCTAGTTACTGACTTGTTGTCTTTTAAATCCATTCTCCATTGACAGAGAACTCTATAATTTCAATGGAGTTATTTTGATTTAATCATTATGTCTCTAAAGTTTGTGTCTGTATATACCCTTCTGCTGCAAATAGTCACTCCTCAACAAATGTGCTGGGAACTGCACGTTTGAGTTTAGAAGCTAATTTCACCAGTTGTTTTTGCCTCTACCTTTGTAACATGCGTATCTGACATTACTTTTGTATTAGCTTTGGAATAGGATCTTTGCAAACACTAAAACACTGAGTCTGTGTGAAAGAAAGACGTAGAAGCAAAATTTATGCAGCTTTAAGGGACGAACGTTTTTAAAAGTGGAGATGAAGGGGAGGAGGACTGATTTAGGGAAATCTCCACAAATGCATGAATGTTGTATATTTTATAATTTTAGATCAGCTAAAATACCTAAATCTACACAAAATGATAATGCTATACTTACATTTTCCAACATGTGTAACTTGAGGACGGAAAGTCTTCTCCTAGGCAGGATTTTAGAACAGTGAGCTAAGGAACAACAGTACCCTTCCCCACCACAAGACCTATTAATTTCAGATTCAGACTTTAAAATAACTTTTGCAATATTGGGAGTCGGGGTAGATACCTAAAAGTATGTCTGTATGAAAACACCAATCAAATATTTCAGTTAAAAACAGATTTGTTTTGTATCCACAAGGCAACTTAAAATTCAAGTAAGTTTTAAGATTCTTGGAGAGCAGCCCAGGGTCTTACTCCGTGGTCAGAGTCTCGTCGGAGTTCTTGGCGTATGTCCTTCTTCAGACGTTAGCCCATACTGTGCTCGCTGCAAGGACCGTGTGGGTCTCTGGACTGAGAGGCCTTGGCAATCCCCTGGTCCAGCCCTGTTTTGTTGGGCAACAGAGGTCCTGGGGGCCAGATTAGGTCGCCTACCCCGTCAAACGTGTTTCTGAGTCAGGACTGCCGTATAGGTTTATGTAAGCAGTGGGTGTCTGAACTGGACTTCCTGCTTGGACGAGGGAAGTTAATGCAGCGTAACTGAACTGTTCTCTCAGACTCTGGTTCCCACATTGATTGGCCCACTCTGTTCTCTTCATATTTTCAAGCGGTCTTTGGGTCCTTTACTTTTTTAATCTATACTGTGTGTTGATGCGTAAAATACACAAACGCCCGGTCGGGTCCGTGTGATTTCACAGTTAGGGTCTTACATCAAGAGAATGAGGCCACAACTAGGCTGTCGGATACAGACCTGCCTACAGAGAGGAGGGTGCATACTTTCGGGGGGTGGGGAAGGGGCGGGTGATTCCTGCAAATTCTTCTGCTCCAGGATGGCCCCTCGGCTCCCTCCTCCACTGTCCACAGGCAGGATCCCAGGTGAGAGCCTCCGGCCACTCACCGCTCATTCCCTCATTCAATATGCGCTGTGTTTATCGAGAGCCCACCTCTGCTGAATCGCATATGGAAGGAGGAAAGAGGAGAGATGAAAAAGTGCTGCTGCATTTCTCTCTAATTCTCGGCTTTCTTCTTGGGTGTATTTTTAGTCCTCCTCCAAGCAGACCAGACTCTGAAGTTTCTTTGCCTTTTCCTTCTTTTGAGCACTGTTCCCCAGGGCTCCTTCATGTGTTATTAATAAGGGCTCCTGAGACATCTAGTTCAGATACAAACTTAGAAAAGCAAATTTAGAAAAAGCTGGCACACTTTATTTTTATATTAAATTAATATGGATTAGCCCCTGTAGGACTGGCTATATTTTTACCTCAACCCTTTAAGGATAAAACAGCAAATCTTTCTTGCTTCTCAAAAAATACTTTAGTAATAAAGATTAGTTTTAAATCCTACAAGTAGGAATCATGATATGGCAGGTCATCTAAAGACAAGCTTTTTCCCTTGTTCCCATAACTCACCTGCAGTTTTAGTCTGGTACTTTGGTGTTCATGAGTGTACGTTTAGTGTGAAATGAATCAGCCGGCAAAGTCAGACAGCACTGAGATGTTGCTAGGGTCAGTGGTTGCTGTTCAGTCATGTTCACCTGTGCGGCCCATGGACTGTAGCACGTCAGGCTTCCCCGGCCTTCACCATTCCCAGAGCTTGCTCAAACTCATGTCCTTGAGTCGGTGATGCCATCCAGCCATCTCATCCTTTGTTGCCCCCTTCTCCTGCCTTCACTCTTTCCCAGCATCAGGGTCTTTTCTAATGAGTCAACTCTTTGTATCAGGTGGCCAAAGTATTGGAGTTTAAGCTTTAGCATCAGTCCTTCCAATAAATATTTAGGGTTGATTTCCTTTAGGATGGACTGGTTGGGTCTCCTTGCCGTCCAAGGAACTCTCAAGAGTCTTCTTTAGCACTGCAATTTGAAAGCATCAATTCTTCGGCACTCAGCCTTCTTCATGAACCATCTCTCGCATCTGTACATGATTACTGGAAAAACCACAGCTTTGACTATAAGGACCTTTGTTGGCAAAGTCATGCTTCTGCTTTTTAATGCACTGTATAGGTTTGTCATAGCTTTTCTTCCAAGTGTCTTTTAATTTGGTGGCTGCAATCACCATCAATATCAGTTGGAAAATCCAAAGTGAATGAACATAAAAGCTTTCATCCCTTGAACAATTTGAAAATCTGTTCTTTTACAAAGTAAGAAATCAGAGGTGGGAGACTCAGTGTCGGCAGGTCAGCATCACCATGAAGAACTCAGATTGGTTCCGTCCTTCCCCGCTGGGGTCTCCAGCAGGTATGACACAGAATAACACACACACACCCCAACCCGGGAACCTGTGCACAATGTGTGCGACTGTTGATCACAGGAAAGAGCCTTTTTAAAAAAGTATTTTTAAAATGTTTGCATTTTGTAAGCAAATGAGTTCATGTGTCATGTGCCACCTCCCGTAGTAAATGTGGTGTGTGTGTTACAGTGTGACAACCTGTGTGTTACAACCTGCACACTGAGTGAATGTGGTGTGCATGTTACAGCGTGACCACCTGTGTGTGTTACTGTCATACACTGAGTGAACGTGGTGTGTGTGTTACAGCGTGACCACCTGTGTGTGTTACTGTCATACACCGAGTGACCATGGTGTGTGTGTTACAGCGTGACCACCTGTGTGTGTTACTGTCATACACCGAGTGACCATGGTTTGTGTGTTACAGCGTGACCACCTGTGTGTGTTACTGTCATACACCGAGTGACCATGGTTTGTGTGTTACAGCGTGACCACCTGTGTGTGTTACTGCCTGCACACCGAGTGACCATGGTGTGTGTGTTACAGCGTGACCACCTGTGTGTGTTACTGTCATACACCGAGTGACCATGGTTTGTGCGTTACAGCGTGACCACCTGTGTGTGTTACTGCCTGCACACCGAGTGAACGTGGTGTGTGCGTTACAGCGTGACCACCTGTGTGTGTTACTGCCTGCACACCGAGTGAACGTGGTGTGTGTGTTACAGCGTGACCACCTGTGTGTGTTACTGTCATACACCGAGTGAACGTGGTGTGTGCGTTACAGCGTGACCACCTGTGTGTGTTACTGCCTGCACACCAAGTGAACGTGGTGTGTGTGTTACAGCGTGACCACCTGTGTGTGTTACTGTCATACACCGAGTGACCATGGTGTGTGTGTTACAGCGTGACCACCTGTGTGTGTTACTGTCTGCACACCAAGTGATCATGGTGTGTGTGTTACAGCGTGATCACCTGCGTGTGTTACTGTCATACACCGAGTGAACGTGGTGTGTGTGTTACAGCGTGACCACCTGTGTGTGTTACTTTCTGCACACCAAGTGATCATGGTGTGTGTGTTACAGCGTGATCACCTGCGTGTGTTACTGTCATATACCGAGTGATCACGGTTTGTGTGTTACAGCGTGACCACCTGTGTGTGTTACTGTCATACACCGAGTGAACGTGGTGTGTGTGTTACAGCGTGACCACCTGTGTGTGTTACTGCCTGCACACCGAGTGAACGTGGTGTGTGTGTTACAGCGTGACCACCTGTGTGTGTTACTGTCATACACCGAGTGACCATGGTTTGTGTGTTACAGCGTGACCACCTGTGTGTGTTACTGTCATACACCGAGTGAACGTGGTGTGTGTGTTACAGCGTGACCACCTGTGTGTGTTACTTTCTGCACACCAAGTGATCATGGTGTGTGTGTTACAGCGTGATCACCTGCGTGTGTTACTGTCATACACCGAGTGAACGTGGTGTGTATGTTACAGTGTGACCGCCTGTGTGTGTTACTGCCTGCACACCGAGTGATCATGGTGTGTGTGTTACAGCGTGACCACCTGCGTGTGTTACTGTCATACACCGAGTGACCACGGTGTGTGTGTTACAGCGTGACCACCTGTGTGTGTTACTGTCTGCACACCAAGTGATCATGGTGTGTGTGTTACAGCGTGATCACCTGCGTGTGTTACTGTC
The DNA here is from genome assembly GCF_049115385.1 of Moschus berezovskii. Lineage (NCBI taxonomy): Eukaryota > Metazoa > Chordata > Mammalia > Artiodactyla > Moschidae > Moschus > Moschus berezovskii. The sequence goes on along the minus strand of NC_142482.1, from coordinate 62,057,107 downwards.
ATATACCGAGTGACCATGGTGTGTGTGTTACAGCGTGACCACCTGTGTGTGTTACTGTCATACACCAAGTGAACGTGGTGTGTGTGTTACAGCGTGACCACCTGTGTGTGTTACTGCCTGCATACCGAGAGAGTGTTGCCTCTGGCAGTCACATCACTTGTTTGAAGATCAGGAAATGACTATTTAAGCTTTGCGCATCCTGCCATTAGATACCAGGTATACACTTTGTGACCGCAGTTATGTTTCGGGAAGTCTGTCATCCTGCAGCATAGTATGACTTTTTTCCATTCACACACAAGAGAAAACACGCTCTTTGTGCTTTTCTGCATAATGTGTGAATTTCAGGAGCCAGTTAGTGACGCTGAGAAGGAGCTGTGGGGATTCCCACATCTCCCTGTCTGCCCCTGCACCTCCCCCGCTCCCGCCTGAACCCGACTCCTGCCCCCTGTACCGCGGTTACTTCACAGTGGTGTTCCTGGCTTCCTCTCGACCTTCCCAGCCACTTCTCCACGAAGCAAGAAGTTGGTTAGAAGCTGCTGTAAAACATACCTAAGATTCATGATTTCATCATGGCTTTTGGCCACCTCATGCGACGAGTTGACTCACTGGAAAAGAGTCTGATGCTGGGAGAGATTGGGGGTGGGAGGAGACGGGGAAGACAGAGAATGAGATGGCTGGATGGCATCACCGACTCGATGGACATGAGTTTGAGTGAACTCCGGGAGTTGGTGATGGACAGGGAGGCCTGGCGTGCTGTGATTCATGGGGTCGCGGAGAGTCGGACATGACTGAGCGACTGAACTGAACTGAACTGAACCGAAAGTGGTGAGTTCAGCAAGACTGAGCACGTTCACGTTACTGCACAGCCGTCACCACATCAGCTTCGAGAACTCGATGGCAAGGCTTGTGTGTGTGTCCCCAGGGCCCTGACCCTATGTCGTGGGATGTCCAGTCCTGTCCTGGCTTGGCCAGGAGCTGGGTTAACCTCACCGTACCCTTGAGGCTGAGGATCCAGAGAAGTCATGCAGAGTCAATATTTGGGAGGGTTGGCTATCAGGTGTCATCTGTAAAGCACAGCATGCAGAGGAAGCCTGCTCCAGGTGGCCCTCTCAGACGCAGGTTTGTGAGCAAGACAGACTGTAAACGACAAGCCTGGTGCCACTGATAGTCCCTCTCTGGACGCAGCAGTGATGGAAACCACCTCAGACCCGTAGGACGGCCGCGGTCAGAGAGCCGATGACTCAGGCGCTGGCCGGATCGTGGGGAGACAGGGCGTCGTCGCGGCCGTGCACGCTGTGCCGGCATTCTGCAAGGCCATGTGTTTCCACGCGAGGCTGAGTGTGCATCTGTCCTCTGACCCAGCAGAAGTTGTGCAATGTGCTGCTTTCACAACTATGGGCCGTGGCCAACCCCAGACCACAGAATGGGCGGCTGGACCAGCTGGGAGGAGGGCCTTCCGCCTGCCAGGTATCTAGAGACCCAGGCTTGTCCCAGCCGTGGGGCCAGAAATGGAGGAATTGAGACAGCGGGCGTGCAGGGCTGAAGCAAAGCAGGCAGGCCACCAGGGAGCTCATGGGCCCCTGGAAGGGTGAGCCCAGTGTCCCGGGGAGGGGGACCCAGGGAGAGAGTACAGAAGGGCTCCGGGTGGACAGAACCCGGGATCCACAGCCCCGACCGAGGGGGTTTGCACAGATCACACACCGAGCCTTCAGGGTCTCAAGGACACCCCCCCCCGACTCAGCACGGTCAGCAAGGGTGGCGAGTGAGGGGCCGGCGTGGAGTGACCTCGGGAGGGCAGTGGGAGCCTGCTGATGGAGGGCTTCCCCTTCCTCTGAAGGAGGTTGTGGAGGGGGCTTCCAGGGTCCCCAGAGGACCCAGAGAAGTCCCCTCCTGCTCCCAGAAGTCCCGCCAGCCTGGAGGAGGGGCTCCCGGCTCTGATGACCCCAAGGGTGTGCAGTGAGCGCAGCTGCACACGCACGCTCACGGCTGTCAGCACGACCGACCAGTCTCTGCCCCGCTCACAAACCTGCTCTCTTCCTCGATGTGACGTTCTCAAGAGTCAGGCCTGAGGTTCACTCTGCTTTGTGGCTCCAGGATTCAGTGCAGAACCCAGGGCGTGGCGGGTCTCAGTCCTGTGAGTGGAAGGGGGAATTTGGGGCCAACTGGGGCTGCAGAATCAGGTGGACGCGGTGGGGCAGGGAAAAGCATGGGCTCAGGCTGAGTTCAGATGCCGGGGGCTCCCTGAAGACCCCCGTCCTCTTTCTCTTTAGCAGGAGGGTTCCCAGCTTACCCAGGCCATCCGCTCCAGCGTCCGGGTGAGGGCAGTCACTGCTCCGAAACCCGCCTGAGGGACCACATGTGGGGTGGACAGGAGATGCCCTCCTGCAAGGCCACGTGCTTACTCTGGACAGACCTGGAAAGGCCGTCTCTTCCAAACTGCATTTTTAACTCAGGGTTCACGCTGACCTATTCTGGCCTATCCAACCACCAAGAAGGTTCATGTTGGAAACCTGAATAATGGCTGGAAGTGGAAAAACGAATAACCCACATTCCAAGAGCTGCTACACCTAATGAGAATTTAATTCACATTGTTGATTGGCATACTTCCCTGGAGCAGATAATTCTTTATTGTAACGCATTGTACCTGACTGTCTACAAAGGAAAGAGGGGTCATCTGCTTCTAAAATTGGAGAAGACTATTGAAAATGGAAATGCCAAAGAGATTTTATTTTTGTATTTAATTTCCACAATTCTTGACCTTTGCTAACAGAGAGTTCAGTTTTTGGCTTCCCTGTGGTATTTGACAGATTCCAACTGAACTACAGGCTTTAGCCACAAAAAATGTTAGTCCCTGGCGTGGAGGCTTGTGGAATAGCTGAGTCCAACCTGTTATGTTTGGTTTATCTGCTTTACGACAAACAAATGCAGACACACTTCCTGGACAGGCTCCATTGAGTTTGGGGGTCAATGGTGTTGCTCTGGCACGAGCAGACCAAAGTCTCAGCCGTCTGAGAACACAGTCCTGTCCTTGGAGGGAGGTGATAGTTTCCAACCATAGTAATGCACGTCTGTGGGCTTGAAAACATTCCTAGATCAGACACCAGATGGGCTTTGGAACACGCGTTCGTAGTTTTATGCGCACGAAGTGGGGAAACTCCTCCCACAGCTCACCCTGCCTCTCACACCTCTGCGAGCAGGCTCCGGGGCGGCCGGCACTCCCTTACCCTCGCAGCCAGCCATGGCTACGGCCAACATTCTCGGTCAGCAGGATGCGGGGCCTGGTTTTCCAGCCTGTTCTTCTCACACTGTGGCTGTCATGGAAGCATCACTGGGCTGGTCCCTGAGTAACTGGGGTGAGCAGAGTCACTCCTCTGACCTGCATTGTGTAGGTGGATCTTTAGTGTGAAATGCACTGAGGCAATTAGGTTGTCTGTTACTGCAGCACAGCGGAGCCAGTTCTGACTGATCCAGTAAACTACACATTCAGAGACCTGAGCGTGTACGGACGGCCGTGAAGACAGGGGGACAGTAACCGGAGCCATGGATGCAGCAAAGCACTCGCCAGGCCTGTTTCCTTTCCTTCCTGGGCCAGAGGTGGGCTCCACGGGTCAGCCTCTCTTGTTTGCTAGAGTTCTTTTCATGGGATGTAAGAGGAGGTGATGTCAGCCGTTTCTAGGCCTGGCCCATGGAGCATCTCCCATCCAATCGCCTCTGTTTTCTCTTCCCTGCCGTTCAGAGGCAGAGACTCCAGGCTGCTGGAAGCTGCGGGCAGTGGAGGCGCCAGTGCCCGAGAAGCTGTGAGAGCAGGCCCCGTGATCCATGGTGGGCTGTGATTTCAGTGATAAAAAAACAAAGTTAAACACTTGCATTTAAGTCACTGAGATTTTGCCGTAGTTAGCAATAGTTGGTTACTTCCTTAAAATAAGATATTTCGACTTCAAACCAACAGCACACTTCATGAGGAAACACAGCCTCACTATCGTGAGAACGGGACAAGTATCCCCCAGGTACTGTTAGGATTTAGTGTCGCCCTGGCGGCACTAGCCAGTGAAGTTAGGGGAGAGAAATAAATCGTGGGTTTAAGCTTATCAGATAAGTTGTGGGAGGCACTGGCCCTAACACCTCTAGAGATTCAGTATTTGATAAAAGGATTCCATGAAGAACCTATGAAGAATGAGTGGATCATAAAATAAATGAAGTCAGGACAACAGGACGAGCATCTAAATAAGATTGAATCCCTGTCTCCACTATTATCTCCGAATAGATTCTCGCTCTAACAAGCTTTAATGCAAACAACTGAAACAATCCTAAGGCTATGAGCTCGGAAAAGGCTTCAGAGTGGCCTCAGAGTGGGAAACGTCTCTCTAGAGATGGTGCTCTTCCAGCCTTCGAGGAGGAACGGCAGCCGGCGGCTCCCCGACAGAAGCACCCCGGGCACCTGAGGGCTGTGGCCCGGCCACTCCCCAGCTCGCCTGGAAGAGCAGCCTGGCACCAGCTGGACCTTGTGCCACTTACAATGGACTTCAAAGGGATCTACAAACGTCAACCCTCATAACACACGTCAGAGGGAACAATTCGGTACAACGCAAGGGTACAAAACATCCTCTAGCTGACCCAGATGATACCCTGGGTGACCCTGAAATGGACGTCCTCTCATCAGCATGGCGGCCCCTGGGAATCAGCCCCTGCCTGCCACTGTGCTGGGGGGCCAACATGTCTTCATGGAGCCCAAACCCGGCGAGCTCTGTCCCGCGTGCAGGCAGGCCTGGGGTTCCTCACAGAGAAGTGGAGGTTAGCGTCTATGTGTGTGTGTGTGACTGTGTGTGTGTGTCTGTGTATCTCTCTGTGTGTCTGTGTGTAGCTCTGTGTGTGGGGGGTGTGTACATGTATCTATGTGTGTGTGATGTTTGTATGTATCTGTGTGTATCTGTGTGTGTGTCTATGTGTAACTCTGTGTGTGTCCGTGTCTGTGTGTATCTGGTGTGTGTACATGGGTCTGTGTGTGTCTATATGGGAGTGTGTGTGTGTGACATGTGCATGTGTCTGTGTGTATCTGTGTGTATCTCTGTGTGTGTCTGTGTCTGTGTGTGCGTGTGTCTGTGTGCATGTGTGTGTACAATGTGTGTGTATGATATGTGCGTGTGTCTGTGTGTGTGCGCATATATCTGTGTGTGTCTGTGTGCATGTGTCTGTGTCTGTGTGTGTATGTGATGTGTGTCTGTGTGTACCTTTGTGTGTGTGTGTGGTGTGTGTGCATGTGTCTGTGTGTCCATCCCCTCCGGGCTCCTTCAGGCTGTCCCGCTGGGGTTGGGGGATGTGAGTGCAGTGACATCTGCCCTTTGGGACACTGTGTGCATGACACGGATGCTCCAGGCCGGCGCTGCTCCATCTAGGGGCACAGAGAGCCTCAGGCACAGCGGGAGCCCTGGGCAGACTGAACAGACGCGCCCCGCGAGTGTGCAAGGTGTCCCTACCAGAGGAGGCCCTGACACCTCCAGAGCTTTGGGCCTGTCCGCTCCCCTAACAGAAGGTGGCTCATGCTGGCTCTCAGAACTTCGAGTCTGACAAGATTCAGATCCCTAGAGAGCAAGACAAGCATGCCAAGCGGGCTATCTTAGTAACCATTCCCGCGGCCTACGGTAACGCTCTGTGTGGCTGAGACGTGCTGGAGGGCTTCTGTGACGAGGCTGTGGTCCAGGCCCCACTCCAGCACGTCCCAGGGACGAGGTAAGAGTGGGAGGTGGCCGACAGGGGCCGGGAGGGGCTCGGGGGTGGGCGGGGGCTCCAGCCTCTGATCTGATGTCTATGTTCACTTTTGCCCCGTTGTGAAAAAACGAAGTTGGGTTTCTAGGATCCTTTATATGAGATAAAATTAGGTCCAGATGGTTTTACTGGTCATTTCTTCCAAACATTTAAGGATGAAATGGTAATAATGTTACACAAACTTTTCCAGAACATAGGAAAAAGGGAATACTTTCTCTTTTTATGAGGCCAGTCTACCCTGAATATCAAAACCTGAAAAAGACATTACAAAAAAGGAAAATTACAAGATGCTGAATTTCCTAACAAAATTATTAGCAAACAGAATCCAGTGATGTATAAAAAGGATTCTACATCGTGCTGACTGTGGTTTATTCCAGGAATTTAGGGTGGTTTAACATTTGGAACTCAATCAATCTAATTCATCAGATTATCAGAGAATAAAAGGGGAGATTATATGACCATGTTGATAGATGAAACAGAAAAACTAGACAAAATTCAACACTCCTTCATGATAAAAAAAACTCCCAGTAAATTAGAAATCAAGAGAAACCTCCCTTATTGTATAAAAATATTCACAAAAAAATACCATGCTCAGCAGTGGAGCTGACAATTGGAGGGAAGTTGAAGCCTTAACCGAGCACACTTTGGACATGCCAAGCCCCTGCAAAATCTCGTTTGCCTGACACATGCGTGTGTGTGCGTGTGTGTGCTCACACACGTGTTTCAGCTTCATAGACTTTGTTACACTGTCTCTCCAAACAGACCCACACTTGGGTGTTTTCTCACTTCAGTGTTGATCGAAACACTATCTGAAGTGTTGCAACTAAGGAAACGAAACCAAACAGGCCAGAACGAACCCCGACACCCCACCAGGCCTGTCCTGCCGAGAAGCTGCCGTGACCCCGAGGGGTGAGCACAGGCCTTTGCACGAGTCTGGCCTGGAGTCTGGCCTTTGACCCCTCAGTGCCGCTCATTCCCTGCTGTTGAAGGGGGGCACAGCACCCGCTCCGTCCAGGCCAGTGGTCCTCAGCCTCCAGGGACGTTCAGATGAACCTCCGTTAGAGAAAAAAACGATCACAGACTCCCTCAGAGTTTAAATTACCTCTGCTTTAATACAGAAGTGTGTGCACTCATAAAGCTGTGTCTAAGCTGCCTTTACTCACACATTCTGAAGGTGCGTTATGGGATTCTATAATTTGAGTGGACATTTATATTTCTAATGATTTATCTCTTAATCAGTGCTCTAAGGGACTCTATAACAAGTCATGGTTTTCAATGTGGACACGATGTTGACAATTAAGGTTTAGATCTTTTTCCATTTTTAACTTGGTATCATTATTTCATCCTCTTCTGCAAAATAATTTTTTTCCCCCACGATTTCTGTCTGCTCAGACCACTGCGAAGTTCCCTTGAACTCTGCTGTGTCGTTTGCCTCAGTGTATCACGCAGGTCAGCACGGGCCGGGGCAAAACCGGCCCACACCTGATTTTGCAGGTAGCACTGCATCAAGATCCAGCCAGGCCGCTCACTGAGGTGTTGTCCCAGCTGCTCCATGACTCACCGTGCTGAGCAGCTGCGGCGGAACCAAAGGGCCTGGGGGCCTGAGTGTTTACTGTCTGGCCCTTTACAGAAAAAGTGTGTCCACCCCTGACTTTTATGACAAACTGGTTGTTATATTAGCACAGTGGAATTAAGGCAACCTTTCTCATGAAGCCCAGTGCGTAAGTGGACATCGTATTAAGGCGGCTCCCAGCTGCAGGCACCCAGATTTGCTGTGGTTGTTCAGTCCTTCAGCTGTGTCTGACCCTTTTCGACCCCGTGAACGGAAGCACACCAGGCTTTCCTGTCCTCCACCATCTCCTGAAGCTCGCTCAAAGTCATGTCCGTCGAGTCGCTGATGCCATCCAACCATCCCCCCTCTGTCGCCACCCTCCCCTCCTGCTCTGTCTCTCCCAGCATCAGGGTCTTTTCCAGTGAGTCGGCTCTGCTCATCTGGTGGCCAAAGTACTGGAGCTGCAGCTCCAGTGTCAGTCCTTCCAGTGGATATTTAGGGTTGATTTCCAATTCAGAACATTTCAGATTGCCGACTCTGGACTGCTTCACGCTGCCGGGTGCTGGTCTGCAGCACTGGGGCTCAGGTTGAGGGCAGTGTTTGGCTGCGGAAGACTCGTTGACAACGTATCTAACCTGCACATTCAAGTTCCATTACAGTGTCCGCTAGGTACAGGAGGAAAATGGACATCATTCAGCAAAATTTTACTGAAAAGACTACTCAGAACCCCAAAAGGAATGAGATAAAGTTCTCGACTCAAGATTGCGTGGGGATGGAGTTTAGGGGTCTGCTCTATTTCAAGACTTGGGATTCGAATCCAAGGGGCCCCTAATTCCCCACTCTCAACTGTTTTGTGGGAATTTTAAGTTGACTTCCCAGCCAGTGCAGGTGGAAGGGCCACCGTCTCTGCTCCACATAAAAGCACTTTCATGGAGAAAACGGTCAAGAAAACAGGACTTGGGAGAAACAAGGGCCTCTCCTTTTGTAGTCTGAAGAGGTACCTGGATCACAGCCTCTGGAGGCAGAGAGGGTGTGTGTCCGTGCTTCCAGCCAACCAGTCCTTGGCGAGGGCTCTCCGTGCGCTGAGCGTGGTGCTGTGTGTGGAGACAGATGTGCGTGGACAGGTGTGCATCTCCCCGGTGACTCCCCGCCTGGCAGGACTGGGGGTTCACAAGAGCGTGGAAGGGATGCCCAAGCACTGTGAGACCCTGCGGCAGGGCCATGGGACTTCAGCTGAGGCCTTGAGTAAGTGTGGGTTAGAGAGGCTGAGAGAATCGCAAGCCTCTTGCAGCACGGAGTCTGAGCCCAGGTGTGTTCGTGGGAAATTTGAGGAATGAAGAAATGAAGACGTACGCAGACATGCGGGTCGTGTACCCCCGAGGTGCGGTGGGCCCTGCCTCTCAGCCTCCCCTTGCTCGGCCTGCGGTCCCGGTCAGGACGGCCAGGTCAGACCCTGAGACAGCTTACGGCTTGGGGTGGATCGGCAGTCAAGCCCACCCCCTTTCCAGGAGGAAGTTATACTCTGCCACCCACCTCGTTTCCACATCATCTCAGAAGTAATAAAGCAGACAGACCAGTTTGTATTTGCCAAAGTCTCTTATGCTCTGAGCTTGTAATATATTGGCCTGTTTCTCCTCCCCCTGAAGAAGGAAACTTTGTTCTCATATTTCTTTCTGAGCAAGACAAATGCATAGACATATTTCACGGGAGCCGAGTGCCTGGTTTCAAGTCCAAGAATGCTGCTTGTTTTCTCCTCCCCCCTCATCCGGGCCGATCATACACAGATGCCCACGGAGGGCATGGAAAGGGACCCTGTTCTTCAGGAGATGGATGAGAGAGCGCGTGTTTCTGGCGATCCTCCTGGAGGCCGGGGTGCGGCCTTGCTCACCACCAACCACACACTTGTCTCCGGAGAGGTATTTGCAACCAGGCTCCCTTACAAACACCTCTTCGAATGAAGCCAGTAAAGCCGCCCTGAGCCGCCTGCTCTGCACAGAGGCCCGTGTCCCTGGCAGAGAGTGCATCTTCAGGGCCTGGCCTGGCTCTCTGCAACCGGCCCGGGCCCCTCAGGCAGGTCCTTCTATGCATCTGGGCCTTGGACTCATCCCAAAATGAGGTGTTTGCACAGATGATTTCTGAAGTCCCTTCTGGCTGTAAAGTTCTGTGAGTGAGTCTGTTGAACGTGTTGAAAATCCCTGGACGGACGGACACAGAGGTTGAAGTCTGTTCAGCCGATGTGTTACGGGGGCGTCTACCCTGATCACAGAGCCCCACGGGGCTCGCTGCTGTCGTTTCTGCCCGTCAGCTGTTGCTGAGGATCGTGCTCTGATTTGGCTTTATTGGGAGGAAACCGGGGGTGCGGGATGGCTGTGAACTGGGGGGATGAAAGATGACATCCCACGATCGTCACCCCCCTCCAGGCTTTCATCTGAAAGACGACTGTTTCAGGACACCTGGTTTCCCCATAGCAGGATCGTGTTCTTCTCATCAAGAGCAAGAACAGGAATGATTATATGGACATGTGCACGGGGAGAAATTCAACACCTTGCCCGCGGGAACGGACACACAAAGCCAGCTTTGAACCTGCATACCCGGGCTGGCGAGCCCCGCACAGGCAAGAACGTGCACCGAGGATGATGGCAGAGCGGAGCCACGAGCCCCCCGGCCCCGGACACGCGGAGGCTGTCGTCCCGAGGCGCAGGGTGGCTGGAGCGTGTCCGCATCCTCGGCTGGCTCCTGGCCTTGTGTCCAAAGTGCTGTTCTTCCCCCTCCCTTCTTCACTTCTTCTCTCCATGTCCTTTCTTCTCGATGGCTTCCCCTCTGTTCCAGGGCAGAAAGCACAGGCAAACCAGAAAGAAGGGTCGACAGGCAAGATGATGTGCTGTTGGCGTATGCGACGGTCCCCAGCAGAGGCGGCCCGGGGAACTGCGGGTAGCAGGCGGCAGTGCTCCATCCGTATGCACACTTTCCCCCTCCCCGGTGTGTGCCAGGCACGGCCGTCTTCTCCCTGGTTGAGTGATGTGTGCGGTGCTGACCACTGGCTTCTTGTCTGGAGTCAGAATCCCCTGTTTATGCCAGGAGCATCTGCACTTTGCTATACACACACATGTACACACGTGTGCGCACACGCGGTCACATCCACATCCCTAACACACCCCAGACAGCTCAACACATCACAGCATAAACCCCACCACCCAGCACACGCCACACACACAGTCTTTGCGCTGGCGCACACACCCTCAGCTGGCCCGGAAATCAGGCAGGTCCAGGACCTGGGCAGAGCGAGTGGAAGTGGGTCTAGGAGCGGAGGCTGCTTGCAAGCTGCCTCTTCCACGTTCGCAGGCTTGGTGGCCGTCACAGTGATGGAAAGAGGGCAGGTTTTCTGGAGATCTTTTATTTGGCTCTTTGCTTGGTTTTAGTAGCTCCTGATTTTAAAGCCAAGCGCCGCCCACCCTAGGCCATGCACCCTCTCGAGGATGTGACTGGGGTGCAGATGGACACGTGTGTTTCAGGGTTTGCAGCCATTCCGGAGGGAGACTTCCTCTTCACCTGGCCGAGGAGGCCTTTCTTTTCAGCAGCAACTTGACTCCCGGCCACACCGGTAAGGACTGCAGGAGCCCAAGCGGGAGAATGATATTCTGAACAAGCGGCCAGTGAACGGTTCCCGGGGTGCCCCGAGGCCCTGCCCCGCCTCCCACCGGCCCCGACCCGGCCGTGTGTTTCAAGAATCGCCATGGTGATGACAGTTTACGAGCATGAGTCACTCTTCTGTTTTTAGGGAGCCCTTGCCTGGCCCATCTCTTTTAGCACATTTCCACTGGGTGTGGTTTGGCTGCCAAGTGCAATGTGGCCACAGGTTACTTGAAAACATTTCATGAAAAGCCTGGTTCTGCAGCCCGGCTTACCTGTGGGCCACGTGGATGGCCACAATTACAAACAGCTGCCCACCCACTGCGAAACAGCAAGAGCGGTCATTTAGAAGATGTTAAAAATAGCAAGTCCTGGAGCTGTCAGTTCATTTGCAAAAATGTTTGCCACCAAGAAGGGTATTCCAAACAAAAAGCTGGTTAACTTTCCAGAGAAGGTTCAGTCCAGCCTGGCCCGATGGTTAACCCAGCAGTCCATGATAAAAAGCGTAATAGAACAGCGGCCCCTATGTCTGGTATTTATGCTTGCGAACCGCTGCCCTAAGCAAGCGGCCCGGTGTGCTGCCTCGGGGACAGCTCCTCCCCGGGGAGGCTCGTGCTCTCCCTTTCCTGGAGGAAACCCTCCCTGAAGAGGTGGAGACTTTCTCCCCGGGATGGAGGCTCTGTTCTCTGTGCACAAGCCATGCTGGGAGACTAAAGTCCTTCTTTAAAGAGGGCACCTCAACGAGCCTCATGAGGGGCTCTGAGACCAGGAAGAGAGAGGGGAAAGAAGAAAAGGGAGCGGGCGGCAGGGAGGGAAGGAAGGAAGCAGAACGGAGGGAGGCAGGGGGCGGAAAGGGGCGGTTTAAGGACTGCTGAGCAGGGCGCTCGCGGTGGGGCTTCTCAAGGCTGGAACGGTTTCTCTGAGGAGGCCAGCATGGCCTGTTTCCAGACCTGACCTCACACCCGCTGTTGGCAGAGCTGGCTGTGTCTAGTCTGTGTTGGAGTCATCCGTGAGGGTTTTCAACAACATCCTCATGAGGCAGACCTCTTTTTCAAGTGCATCTAATCCTAAGGATTCCTAACACCTTTGAGGCAGCTGGTTCCTTAAATATTTTCTTTCACAGCAGTAGGTACATGAGACATTCGTGTAATATTGCCTATTCTTTCTTGCAGGGTTTATTGAGCATCTACTGTCTGCTAGCAGATTTGGGAAAGATACACCTTAATAAAAGTATGGCATGTATGTAGGTCCTGCAGAGTGGGCAAAGTTATAAAAATATATATAAGGGCGTCCCTAGATCTTGGTGGAATTCTGTAGATACTTGAGAACTAACCAGCAATTTAATAAACTAGAAGTCTTTGCCAACCTGAAACAGGTTGGTATCATTAAGACATGCAAGATTTCCTATAAAACATTTTAAATGATCACTGCTGAAAGCATCATTGCCTGTTAGAATAAGCTGGTGGGGATGATAAATACTGGAAAAAGTTTTACAGAGTTGGACCATAAAGAAAGCTGAGCGCCAAAGAATTGATGCTTTTGAACTGTGGTGTTGTAGAAGACTCTTCAGAGTCCCTTGGACTGCAAGGAGATCCAACCAGTCAATCCTAAAGGAAATCAGTCATGAATATGCATTGAAAGGATTAACGCTGAAGCTGAAGCTCCAATCCTTTGGCCACCTGATGCGAAGAACTGACTGATTGGAAAAGACCTTTATGCTGGGAAAGATTGAAGGCAGGAGGAGAAGGGGACGACAGAGAATCAGATGGTTGGATGACATCACCAATTCAATGGACAAGTTTGAGCAAACTCCAGGAGTTGGTGATGGACAGGGAGGCCTGGCGTGCTGCAGTCCATGGGGTTTCGAAGAGTCGGACATGACTGAGCTGAACTGAACTGAACTGATGATAACTAAAAAGAAATGGTAAATATAAACAGAGAATCTCACTGCCCCAGCTACCCTTTGTGGTAGGACAGAGGTGCGCTCGTGTGACGAGTGACCTGACAGAGTTATTTTTAGTGAGAACCACTCAGGACAGAACCTGTGGGATGTGAACGATGAACTGGACAGTCAGGAACACCGTCTGTGTGTGCAGGAGACTGACAGCTTTCCCAGCCACACTTGCTCAACTCCAAACACTGTCTGTTGACGTCCGATGTGCGGCTAAATGAAACCTCATGGCTCAAGGTGTCCAGGACCACGTGATTTGTTTGCTGACGTGCATCACAGCACTCACATTACTTTGACCATGTTCCTTGAGATAATCATGCTCCATCTCAATCTGACTTTCTGCCCCAGGACGTGCGTTGGGGATGGAAGCCAGGGCCGGAAGGTGTCATGAGGCTCACACACGCATCCCCACAGCTCCCTGTGACGAACCAGAAAGCTGCTTCAGGAACTGAGTCTTAATTATTATGAGTTGTGGGGAAACGGTCGGATGTGGACTCGCTTGTACCTGAGAGGTATAAGGAAGTATGTTCAGTGTCCACGGAGGGAATGGAGTGTCTTTTCTCCACCCCTTCTCCCAGGTGAGCTGATGTGAAAAAAAACAAAATTGTGCTTTAATGTTTACAACTTAACGTTTGTTCTGCAGTCTTTTCTGGCTCAATCTCATTAAAAACAAAAGAAGAAGATGGTTAACTTAAGCAAAAATTAGTCACTTCATTAAAATCCACCGTGCCAAGCCAGTAGAGAGGAGACTAGACTGGTGGGAAAATCCCTGGTGACTTTACCTGGATCCATTTATCGGTTCTAACCATTTTTTGGTGGCATCTTTAGGTTTTCCTGTGTATGGTATCGTGTCATCTACAAAGAGTGACAGTTTCACTTCTTCCTTTCCAATATGAATGCCTTCTCTTCTTTTTATTGACTAATTGTTGTGGCTGCGGCTTCCAGCACTGTGTTGAATGAAAGTGGCTAGAGGGGACCTCCCTGTCTTGTTCCTGGTCTCAGAGGAAGAGCTTTGCGCTTTGCATCCATGAAGACGCCGGCTGTGGGTGGTTGTATATGGCCTCTATTGTGCTCTGGCACATTCCTTTTATACCTACTTTGTTGAGAGTTTTTATCATAAAGGGATGCTGAGTTTTGTCATAGCCAGCAGAGCAAACAGCCCGCTGGCCCTAGTCGAGCGCTGAGGAGCCTGGGGTGGGCAGGATCCTCAGCAGGGAGCACCCACCGGCCCTGACAGATTAGAGGGAGAACCTCAGATCAGCACCCTCGGTCCCGGTGCTAACGAGGCAGCCTGAAATGGCAGGAGCGGCTCCAGCAGCGACGCAGTCCCCAGGGAGCCTCCCAGCTGGTTCCTGCCTCCCTGGGGGATGGCTCAGGATTAGTAAGTGGGTTCCCTTCACTCACGGTTCACGCGCTCTTCGACCTGGTGCTTTTGTGGTGGTTTTCAGGTTGAGTGAGTCTGCATGTGTACCTTTTAGGAGCGGGTTTTCTGTACCTTGCAGTCTTATAGTTCTCCTTCTGTTTTCCAAAGCCAGGTGTTTGCGGGTTTGTCTCTCGTGTGCAGGATCCAGGAGCTGGGGTGCCTGATACGAGTCTCAGTCCCTCGCTTCTCAGGGAAGAGGTTCACCCCTCTGTGACCCCTCCCAGCAGTGGATTGCCAGGGCTGGGGTATGGGCTTTTCTTCCGTGAGACCCTCTCTCTAGCTCTCCTACCACCCCGAAGCTTCCTTTACCCTTCATGTGGAGACTCTTTACCTAGTTTTTAGGTCCCTGTCTGAGGGAATTCCTATATACGTGATTGCAGACTGCTGTGTTAGGGGAGGAGGTGAGTGCAGGCGCTTCCTTCTCCGCATCTTGAAGTGGTCTCTCATCTTTTTCATTAGCTTAGCTGGAGTCTGGCAGGCAGGTTCCACCAGGGAAGCGCTAACTGCAGCCAAAGGGCGGGAGGGGAGGTCCAGAGCAGCGCCAGGCGAGCAGAAAGAGCCCCTGTCTCCACGCATCTGCTCTCCTGGCCAAGCGCCCTCCGTGCACTCTGGGTAATGTACATACGTTCTGGCCATGCTCTGTTAAACTCAAATTATAGTATCTTGTTCCCCTCTGCAAACACAGAGCCAGTATGAATGGTTTTCCCAACGGCTTTAGTCAGTGGAAAGACTGAACAACAGAACCTAGCTTGTGGCTAGTGAACCCTCGACCCAAGAAAATCAAATAGATAAAGCCCAGATTTTGTCTACATGATAAACATACATGTGTATGTTTCCAGCTGTGAATAGCTGAATTGTGCTAAAGCATCAGTAAGGATAAGGCTGATGGAGTAAATAAAGTTCTACCTCTCTCTCACACACATACACACACACACAGACACACACACATCAAAAAAGTGGTAGCTGGATCACCCAGCTGTATGATTAATGTATGATGTGCATATTGTCTTTGATTCATGAAATAATGACTATGCAATGTGAAGGAGATGAGTTAGGGGAGGAATCTCGTGATGATATTTCTCTTTGATTAAAAAAAAATCTGATTACATTAAATTTTCACCATTAACCATACCAAATAATTAAATAAGTAGACATGACTATTTAATTTTGGTAGAAAAAAATTCCCCAAATTGAAGCAGAAGTTGATACTAAAATTTTTAAAATTAAGAATTAATTCTTCAAACACTCCACAATGTCCAAAACTGAGATAAAAATGTTACTAAAGTAACCCAATTGGGTGGGTAAGTGCTCATTCTCCTTTCAGAAGGGACATTTAATCTTTAAATGATTATTTTAAATTTGACTCCTTGCTAAAGTCGTAGGCTCACTGCCTGTTCTTTTCTATTATTCTTTCTTTTAGAAATAAAACTGCTTTTTCTGTGAAGGACTATACTGTATTGAAATTAACCAGGGGAAAAGAACCCAAGAGTTACTGTCTTTGATCAGAGCACAGACTGTTGTTTTATGCTCAAATGAGAAGTTTAAGATGTCTCTACTTATATGAATTAAGAAATAAGGGCTGTGCTGAATATCATAATGTAAATAAAATACATTCTTGGATCGTATCGTTTTTAGGAATGCCGTGTTTCAGGCAAAGGTCAGCTGCCAGCAAAATGAAGACAGATTGACTGGTCCAGGCAGTGAGCCCGCGCTGGGCTGATGAAGGACAGAGCCAGTCACCCTGATCTGGTGCTGGCTCACTTCTCCCAAAACTCCTCACTGCCCTCCCCCGTCTGGGCCTCACAGAGACGCTTTTTAACATGTGGCCAGTGTCCTATTTGGTTTCTGGCTTCCTAAATTTTGTTCCCCTCCCCCGACAAAAGCATTATGCCAATTATTTCTGTCTTTCCTGACCAGTCTGGGGTTGGTAATTGAGGCTGAGTGTCAGCCTTTCTCTCTCGCATCCCACTCAGACGCACATCCACACGACAGGACAGCAACATCTCATTACATAGACTGGTTGTCGGGAAACCAGGTACCGGTTGTCAAGACAGCCTTGTCTAGGAAGTGACCAGCGGTAAAGTCTGAATTCCTGTTGGCAACGTCTGTAAGACGTTCTGTTCCAGGAAGAGAGAGATGATGACCATGAAACTCGGAAAAATTGGTTTGGGGCAAATGATATGATACACGATATATTTTCCTGCTATGGAGAATGGCATGAACAGAACGTAATCTGAACGGTCTTTGGTTAAGAATGAATTAGTCTCTGAAAGCCTGCTAAGGTACGTGTTTAGGGTCTGAAATTCACAGGCAAGGGGCAGACGTGTCAATTTCTGTATTCATTTCAGGAATGTCAGTGAAAACAAAACTGCTTAAAAATTATCCTTGAGATTTTATGGTACAAGTGTTTACTATGTTGTGACATTTTATGGGAAGAAAGTTTTTAAAAAGATGAATGTGAAACTTAGAGAAAAGGAATCCTTAACTTCTTTGTCCAACAAGAAGGATTTCTTTCCCTTTCTTTCTAACCAATTTGGTTTTTATCATCATTATGGTAATTTTCTTTTAGCATTGGCAGTTGGCATTGCAAACTCTGGGTAAAGAGGTTTCTGTTTAAAATTAAAAGATTCCTCAGAACAGTAATTTCACACACACATAGCCCACATGTGGGTTTGCATCTGATTTTTCCAATCAAGACACTTACTTGGACGGGCTTTTGGGGGTCAGCTTTCTTTAGTACATTAGGTTGTTTAGAATCCACCACAATGCCGTGCAAATGTGGGTAATTGCTGCCTCATCCCTGGCCACTGGGTGCTGTCAACTTCAGTCTCCTGCGGACTCCAACTGGGGCTTGCCAGGCAGCGCTGGTGGTAAAGAACCTGCCTGCCAATGCAGGAGACTTAAGAGACCCAAGTTCGATCCCTGGTCGGGAAGATCCCCTGGAGGAGGGCATGGCAACCACTCCAGTATTCTTGCCTTTAGAATCCCAAGGACAGAGGAGCCTAGAGGGCTACAGTCCATGGGGTCACAAAGAGTCGGACACAACTTAGCATGCATGTTTGCGTGTGGGACTCTAACTGACAGGAAGCGTGCTTTAACGTTCTCGATGAATACGCTCTTTTCACCCCACTGATCCCTGTTTGTCTGTTTTTCTTAATAAGAGGTTTTCTTACACATATTTACCCTTCCCGTTTGTGGGTTATGACAGATTCAGTATTTCTGGGGTCATTACTGTTGCTGTTGCTCAGTTGTTGCTGACTCTTTGTGACCCGATGGCCTGCAGCCCGCCAGGTTTCCCTGTCCCTTCACTGTCTCCCAGAGATCGTGCAAACTCTTGTCCATTGAGTTGGTAACATTCAACGTCTCATCCTCTGTTGCTCCCTTCTCTTTATCCCTTCAATCTTTCCCAGCATCAGGGTCTTTTCCGATGAGTCGGCTCTTCTCATCAGGTGGCCAAAGTATTGGAGCTTCAGCTGCAGTATCAGTCCTCCCAATGAATATTCAGGGTTGTTTTCCTTTAAGATTGACTAATTTGATCTCCTTGTAGTCCAACGGACTCTCAAGAGTCTTCTCCAACACCACAGTTCAAAAGCATCAGTTCTTTGGCACTCAGCCTTCTTTATGGTTCACCTCACATCTGTACTGGAAAAACCATAGCTTTGACTATACAGACCTTTGGTGGCAAAGTGACACCTCAGGTTTTTAATAGGTCATCTGGGTTTGTCATAGATTTTCTTCCAAGAGCAAGCATCTTAATTTCATGGCTGCAGTCACTGGCCACAGTGCCAGGAAAATAAAATTTGTCACTGTTTCTATTATTTCCCCATCTATTTGCCATGAAGTGATGGGACCAGATGCCATGATCTTAGCTTTCTGAATGTTCAGTTTTAAGCTAGCTTTTTCACTCTCCTCTTTCACC
The DNA here is from genome assembly GCF_049115385.1 of Moschus berezovskii. NCBI lineage: Eukaryota > Metazoa > Chordata > Mammalia > Artiodactyla > Moschidae > Moschus > Moschus berezovskii. Next base: position 62,038,869 of record NC_142482.1, on the reverse strand, counting down.
TTCATCAAGAGGTTCTTTACCTCCTCTTTGCTTTCTGCCATTAGGCTGATGCCATCTGCATGCCTGAAGTTATTGCTATTTCTCTCAGCAACCTTGATTCCAGCTTGTGCTACATCCAGCCCGGCACTTCACATGATGTGCTCTGCGTATAAGTTAAATAAGCAGGGTGACAATATACAGCCTCGACATACTCCTTTCCCAATTTTGAAACAGTCAGTTGTTCCGTGTCTGGTTCTAATTGTTGCTTCTTAATCTACAAACAGGTTTCTCAGGAGGCACGTAAAGTACTCTGGTATTCCCATCTCTTAAGAATTTTACAGTTTGTTGTGATCCACACAGTCAAAGACTTTTGCATAGTTAATGAAGCAGAAGTAGATGTTTTTTCTGGAATTCCCTTGCTTTCTCTGTGATCCAAAGAATGTTGGCAATTTGATGTCTGGTGCCTCTGCCTTCACTAAATCCAGCTTGTACATCTGGAAGCTCTTGCACATACAACTGAAGCCTGGCTTGAAGGATTTTGCGCACTACCTTGCTAGCATGTGAAATGAATGCAATTGTGCGTTAGTTTGAACATTGTTCAGCCTTTCACGTCTTTGGGTTTGGAATGAAAACTGGCCTGTGGCCTCTGCTGAGTTTTCCAAATTGCTGGCATATTGAGTGCAGCACTTTAGCGGGATCATCTTTTAGGATTTGAAACAGCTCAGCTGGAATTCCATCCCCTCCACTAGCTTGTTTGTCAGTGATGCTCCCTAGGGCCCTTTTGACTTTACGCTCCAGGATGTGGGTGAGGGGCCTCCCCATCGTGGTGTCCACATCTTTAAGAGCGTTTTTGTCTAATTCTTCTCTGTAGCCTTGCCTTCTTTTCTTAATCTCTTCTGTTTCTGTTAGGTCTCTCCCTTTTCTGTCCTTTACTGCGCCCATCCTTGCATGAAATGTGCCCTTGGCAACTCCCACTTTTCTTGAAGCGATCTCTAGTCTTTCCTCTATTTCTTTGCATTGTTCACTTAAAAAGCACTTCCCTGGTGGCTTAGATGGTGAAGAATCTGCCTCCAATGCGTGAGACGTGGGTTTGATCCCTGGGTGGGGAAGATCCCCTGGAGAAGGGAATGACAACCCACTCCAGTATTCTTGCCTGGAAATCCCATGGACAGAGGAACCTGGCGGTTACCATGGGGTTTCAAAGAGTCAGACCCGACTGAGCGACCAACATTTTTACTATTAAGTGTCATCCTTGATGTTCTTCAAGTATTCTTCTAATTATGATTATTATAATCATCATCATAATTATTATTTTAGTTTAGTTTTAGTAGCTGACTTGTTACTTCCCCAGTAAATAAGTTCTGTTTAACATTGCGTTAAGGTAAGAACTAGCAGGTGTAACCTCAAGGTCTACACTGCCTGTATGACGAAATGCCCAGCCCTCTGTCACTGGTGAGACCTTCTTTAGCCCAGACCCGACACAGCACCTGGCATCCAGGAGGTGCTCAAGAGGATGAATGGAGTACTAATTAGATGTGGAGTCGTAATATGGATTAATTTATAAATTTCATGAAATAGCTGGTGACTAATGTTTAATGTTGCAGCTGGGAAATGCTGCCCTTGGGGAAGAAGGTGTCTTGGATGTTTAGAGACTTGGTATTGGTTACAGAACCTGTAAAAAGTACTGAAAATTTACCATAGATGTCTATAAAACACACGTTTCTTGTGATAAATAATGGTTTATATATTTTATTGGCCAGGCAACTGACAGCAATAACTGTAAGTAAACAACAGAGGGAGACCTTATTACTTAGAATAATAAAAAATTGCCCAGGGGACAAAAAAGCAAATTTAAATAATGATATCCTGGCTTGGGAATTATTTCACAATTAAGGTAACTTCCGTCAAGAGGGCAATATTTTCCAGCTGTTTTCTGCAACCTTTACCATTTGCATTATACCTTTTATTTTTGTTGAGCAGTAGAAGCAGTTAACTCGAGGCATTATAGTTTATTCTACATTTGGACACCATGCTTCTCAGGAGCTGATTTTTTTTTTTATCCTGGCAGTTGAACAGGATATAAATGTCATTTTAATAATAGGAACTGAAAATTTAATAATGTGGTATTAAACTGTAAGTATAAGTGAATAATACTAGTCTAGTTCACTTTATTTCCTACATAATTCTGGCCCATTAATGGAGTTTCTGTTCAAAGGAATGCTGTATTACAAGGTATTTTTTTAAGTAAAGAAGCTTTCAACAGAAACACAGAGAAAAAAAAGACATGTGTTGAGATATATATGTGGATTGTTGGAGATACTCATGAGTATTTATATGAATTAAATTTTCGTTGCCTGAAATATTCAGAAAAAAAATAGAGACATAAAGGTGATTTTCATTTAGAGCGTTTCCTTAATTCTTTGTGTAATTTGATGTGTGTGTGTGTGTGTGTGTATATATACATCCAAGAGCACGTTGGAAAAAGCAGAAACACTTGCATAAGTGAAAGATAAAATGGAACAGAAGTGAGCCAGACGTTAGACAGTGTTTAGAAGCAGAATTACTGCTGAGGGTTTGTGTTCGTAACTGGGCTGAGTGGTCCTCTCCTGCTGCCAGAGAGAGATGTTATACGGTGATCAGAATTAACTCTTTGAAAAACAACAACCAAGTTTCTCTGTTTCATTTGGCACATTGATGGAAATATGGCTAGGTTATAAAAAAACTCAATTAGCTATTTTATACTTTGAGTCAGAGAATTTTCACTGATACAAAGAAAAATAAGTTATAGATTAAGAGAGAAGTTTGATCAATTAAAATGAACAAATACATTTGTTCTACCCGGCTGCTGTGTATTTAAATCTTTCCCTAATAAAGCCTTATTTATCTTTATTTCCTGTAGTGTTTCCAGTCAGTTTTCACTCCTCCTTTCTCCTGGGTACACTGCCTCTCGGCCACCCCGTCACTCTCCAATCCGCCCTCATTGACAGCCGTGCGGGAGGCTCTCACCCTGACCCATCTGGGATGCAGAGAAAACCTTGTTTTATTTAGGTTGTTTGCAGCTTGGAAATTGAGCAGAAACAAACCCCAGTCTTACTCTTTCACTGGCCCAAGCAAATTCCTTTTTTAAAGAAAAGTTATTTTAGCAATAAGGAATGGAAGATTAAAGAAATGAGATACTCTAAATTTTTTATCTTTTTTCCCATAGACATGCTTTATATGACAGCTGGTCCCTGGGACCCTGGTCTTGGGACTGTGGGCATGGTGACTGTTTCTTGGCCAAAAGACAGATTTCAAGCAGGTACTTGCTTTACCGCCCCCCCCCCCCCACCCATCACACTCCAGAAGCTTGCCTGCCCGCAGGCGACTGACTTTTGTTTGAGTCAGCCTGTGGAAGGCTGAGGGGCAGTGCACACGGCATTTTTATTACAGGACTGTCCTTCTTAAAACAGAGCCTGGGAGCCTGTGGTTTGAGTTATAGAGTGTCTCATGAGAGCTCCTGGCATCTGGTTTGACAATCATCTTTTTAAAAATGTAGTCTTTTGTGAGCTTGTGGCCCAAAATGATACAGTAAAATTGATGCTGGAGACTCACAGCTGTGTAAGTCGCAATGGTTATGCAAGTGGGAGAAGAGAATAAATCAGATTGAACACTAGAGAGATGGACACTGGAGGGGTGGACATTGAAGGCATGGACTCTGGAGGGATGGACTCTGGAGGGGTGGATGAAAGGGAGCTTAATCATAGAAACCCTGAATGCTATCTATCCGCATAGTAGGGGCTGAAGTGGCAAGCCCTCCGAAAGATGTGTCCGTGTCTTCATTGCCAGACCTGTGACTATGGCCTTAATTGGAAAAAGGGTCTTTGCAGATGTGCCCAAGTGAAGGGTCTGGATACGAGGTCCTCCTGGATTATCTGGGTGGCCCCGAATCTAGAGGCAGGTGTCCTCATAGGAAATACCTAAGGGGGAGACCCAGGAGGAGAGGAGAGGCCCCGGGACGGGGAGCAGAGGCTGCAGCGATGTGGCCAAACCAAGGACACCAGAGCCGCTGGAAGCCAGAAGAGATGAAGGGCGGGCTCTCCCGGGGCCTCTGGGGTGAGCACGGCGCCGCCGCCACCCTCCTCTCAGAGCCGGTGCCTCCAGAACTGACAGGGAGCGTATTTCTATTGTTTAAGCCACCAGGCTTTGATGATTTATTATGGCAGCCGCTGGGAACCAGTTTATCTGTCCATTTATCCACCTGCTCACCTGTATCACCTAACATCTATCTTAGTATCAGCGCTTACCCTTGCACTGTGGTCTCAGTTTTTGCCTGTTCATTCTCATTTCTTTAATTACCTGTACTTGATTATCCCATGAGCACTGAAAATAGTCTACCTATTCACTGAAAAGCTCGTAAATGCTAATCCTTCCCAACTGGAGGCAGGATGCTCTCTCTACTCCGTTTTATCACACATACGCGTATATTAAATTTATACATAAATGGTTTAAAATTCTTCCTTTTTCATCTGTGCCACCTCTGGGTACTTTTAATGTTGTCTGTGTCAGGTCTCAGGGCTCAAGGAAAAGGACACCATATGCCTTAGACTCCTTTGCCTGATCACAATTTTCAGGTGTATTCTTTTGACTTGAAAATGTCTGAACATGCGTTAAGAGAGTAACGAAACCAGGAAACTGAAGCCACCCCAGTAAACCTGACTCTCTTTCATTTTCCCCTCTAGTCAGTGACACAGGGACCCACCTAGTCCCCCGTGTCAGCACCCAGCAGGCCCTTGTCCCCCTTCAGGGGGTGCATCCCACCCCTTTGATGCCCCCACCTGTCTCTCTTCACCTTCACGGTGCCAGCTTCTTTAGCCCAGTTTCCCCGACGTCTCCGGCCTCCCTGGCCTCCGCTCCACCATCACACACGCGCACACCCGCCCCTCTCACGAGCACACTCGGGCACACACATTTTCAGGTGCATCTGGGGCCCCTGGTTACAGGCACCAGCCATTCTGGGCAGGTAAGCATCCCTGAGGGTCCCCTGAAAGGAACCTCGAGCCCAGCTGAACTCCTGAAGGACCTTCTGGAAGAAGCGGTGGCCACTCTTCTCCCGGATCCGTGTCTGAAAGGGTGAGAAAGGCCGGGAACCTCCTTTGCCACTTCACACCCCAGCGACAAGGAGAGGGCTGGACCCCGACGCGGCCAAATGCAAAGGGAGGCTGGAAGAACATCCCCTGACCCAGAGGTCCCGCAGGGGAGCCTGCCCCTCGCAGGGCTGTGTGTCCCTCCACCGCAGCCCCTCGCGCCTCAGCTGCTTGAGCGAGAATTTCACACTTTCCAGTCGAAGCTGTCCGCACGACTCTGGCCACTGACCTGACCGACACCCTTCCCCTGGTTCCCACGCTCCTTGGCAGGTCCCGGCCCTTCACACCGGTCTCCCCGTCTCTGACCCCAGCCTCACCTGCAGGCTCCCGTCCCTGCAAACGGTCTCACTCAGCCCTCGGGGGCTCCTGGAGCTAAAGGCTGTTTGACCCTCAGGCCTCCCGGGTTTATCCCGTCGCCAGAAATACTTACCGAGCACCTGTTTCCTGTGCTCTGGAGACTTAGGCTCGGACCAACAGAGTCAAGTTGCTGCCTCCATGGGGCTCGTATTGTAGGCAAGGTGAGGGGGGAGGGCAGAGCGTAACTAAAACCAAAAAGATGTAAAATGTGTGCAGACATGTGATCTTCGAGGTTCTGAAGGACCTCAACGTGCTCAAGAGAAACTGACACGTGTGCTTAAAACACCGTACGGGACTGTTCACTGCGGCTATTGATGATTTGCTGTTTAGTTGCTCAGGCGTGTCCGACTCTTTTGCAAACACATGGACTGTAACCTGCCAGGTTCCTCTGCCCTTGGAGACAGTTCAGAAGGATGGGAAGGGCAACAGCTCCCAGGTCTCTCCTTAGTTACCATCCACGTCAGTCCATCCAAGGATGGCTGGGCTGTTTCTGTCAAAGGCAAAGGAGGAGGGAGTCCAAGCGCCAGGTGAATGCACCCAGAGGTTTTTTTCCATAACTCTCTTCTTGCTTGGCTTGGAAGCAAAGAATTCTAAGGCTGGCCCATGAGTTATTGTGGTGGCCACTAAATTTTTCTTGGACAAAACCCACTGGGCCAAGTCTTGGATAACTATCAGGAACAACACCAGAAAGGTCAAGAAGAAGCCTCTCTGTACTTTCCAGCACCGGGCTGACCTTCTTCCAGCCGCAGACCTTGCTGACGCTGCTCCCTGAGGAGCCACCCTTCAGCCAAGTGACAACTTCCTTTGCCATCAAAACCCGTGAGCCGAGGGTGGTCAGCCAGAATTGTCCCCTCTCCACCCCAGCTCAGCCGGCCATGCCAGTCACTCCTGCGTGTGTGGGTGGCCACACAGACCGCTGCAGGGAGCTGTGTGTCCCTGGAGACTGGGGCGCTGGGAACCTAAAGCCATTTCCCACACAATCCCATCCATGAAAAGCCTCCACTTCTTCCTCGACGATCGGAGTATTTCCAGTGGATCCACACTCTGTCCAAAATTGTACTGCAGTTGCCTTGGTTCTCTGTTCCTCCGACTCATTGCCTCTTGTCCTTGGGGCTGCCCACCTGTTCTCTGAGATCCACCAGAGAGTCTCCAGGGCTTGACCAGGATTACACACATGCCCTGGCACACTGGAGTGGCCTGGCCCACTTAGGGGACAGCCATCCAGATTTGAGGCCTCAATTCATGTCCGATCTGAGACTTGTTGTTAATGGGGAAGGGTGGCTGACTGAGTCCAGGAGGATTTGGGGAACAGTCGTCAGAGAGCACGAGCAATGGTGATTGACATACGTCGAGCACGAGCAATGGTGATTGACATACGTCGAGCAAGAGCAATGGTGATTGACATACGTCGAGCACGAGCAATGGTGATTGACATACGTCGAGCAAGAGCAATGGTGATTGACATACGTCGAGCAAGAGCAATGGTGATTGACGTATGTCGAGCACGAGCAATGGTGATTGACATATGCCGAGCATGAGCAATGGTGAGTAACATACATCGAGCACGTGCTAGTGTTAAGTGTGAGACAGTTTTCACTTAAATCGTTTGGCAACAGAGTTCGACAGCAGGGATATTTGAGCATTTCAGTTCCCTTCCCAGTGTTCCGGACTGGAGAGTGACTGTGGATTCCAGTGGGAGTCCAGTGATGCTGGAGCTTCAGGTCTGTGCATCTTACCCATAAGCGATGGCCATGTTTGTTGCTAGTACATATTGACCTGAAAACCAGCACGACCGAAAGCGGGTGGGTCCCAAACACATACTCCCCTCCACATTGGAAAGAAGGGTGGTAGAGACCATCTCTGTGCCGCCTCCACCCGCCCGCCTGCCCCCAGAATCCCACTTCTCCTGGTTCACTGCTTCTCTCTCCAGGAGAACACACGCTCCTCCAGGAGCCTCCGTGAACATTCACAGACGTTCCGCAGGTCTCAGGAACTGGCTGGGGCTTCTTGTTTAATACTCACGGATAGCTGGGGCCTGGAGAGCTTTCAAAGCCCCTGGTTTTGCCGGCAGACTGGGGATGAAGGGGCCAGGTAGGGGGGAAATGGCGTGTGACCAGGCTGAGCCCCGTGTGTTGGCTTCGGATGACAGTGTACCCTCGCTCCAAGGACCTTAATTGGCTGATAGAGCAACTGCTTCAGCCAAGGGTCCAATTAATACCCAACATCTGAGGGTTGGTTTTCCAACCCCAGTTAGATGAGTTTCTTGGCATAAAAGGGGTAACTGCTGTAAATGCAATTCATTTCCTTGATTCTGCACCCGCTCTGTGATGTAAGGGTATCTCTCTGTCTGGTTAATTCCAGACAAGGTTCTGTGAGCAGATGGGGAATTTGGATTTTCGAATTTGAAAAAAAAAAAAGCCTAAGTGAGTGTGAGTTTTATGCAGTTACCTTGATACTTCTTCCGTCTCATGGAAAATGTACTAAGTTCCAATATCGCAGAAGGCGGACTACAAGAGTGAAGCAGAACGGAGCCTGAGAGGGCTGAGGCCTGCCCTGCTTCAATAGGCGGTCGGTCCTGGGAACCTGTCTTGAGCCAGGAAACCCCAACTCTGCCTCTGGCGTGGAAGGTGCCCTCGGATGGTCATCGTGGTGGTCACTGCCTGGAGGAGGCGGCTCACTCCAGAACAAAAGCCGCGGACAGACTGGAAGCTGCCACTTTTTAGCTGTGAAGTCGCTTGATCTGATCTGTAAAGTTGGGGTGGTAACATTGCCCTGTGTTTCAAGGCTGACATCAAAGAACACACGTGGGTATTCAAGGACAGTCAGTCAGCGTCGGCTTCCTGCTCCTCCCTCGCCCAGGGCGGCTGCCACGGTCAGCCTGAACTGCGGGCCTGATTCTTCACGCTGTCTTGGAGAACCACAAACTGCCACGCTCGGCTACAAAATACCAGCCCCGCAAGAGCAAACTTCAGAAAACAAGCTTGTGAGACAGCGCTGCCCCCAGCCACCTCCTGAGCACCCAAGCAGGCATGCTGTCCTGCGGCCTGAATTCCAGTGCCTTCACTTGCCCTGCATTCTGCAGGCCGCCCGGTCACCACTGCTCTTCTCAAGGCCCGCCCTGGACTTCCTATCCTCTTTCTCTCATTTACCAGGTGGGACGAAGCCTGTTGTCTAAACTTCCTTACCCTCGGTTCACTGCAGCCTGACTTTGCAAGCTGCGAGTGCCTTTATTCAGGCTGCAGGAAAGAGCGCTAAACCAGATGTCGGGGGCCTGGGTTTCTGGAAACCATTCCCCTTCTCTCCAATGAGACGTGTGAAGAGGCGCCCCTGGCAGGAAGCCAGCCCTGCCACGCACACGGCCTCACTCACGCCTGGCCCCGCATATGCAGGACCCGCTGCGCCGGGGCGCCTGCTCATCACCCCTGAGCTTCCCCGGGCTTGGCTTTCCTGGTGTATCTGCTGTGGGTCATTCGGTAGCTGAGGGCTCCTCATTACAGGGAACCCACAAAGTGCTGGAGTTTGTCAAGTGGTCCAGCCCAGATCGGTGTCATTTTGTTTAGAAAAGAAAGCAAGTTCACTCAAGACTCCTTCCCTGACTTCTGCAGTGATCCCTGAGGACAGGAAGCGGGCTGCTCTGCAGCAGTCCCCGCAGACCTGGCCTTGCCTAGGGGGCCTCCCCCAGCTGAGGGGCTGTCAGTGGGCGCCCACCTGGGTGTCGGACCCGCGGCCGGCCCCCCGTCTCTGCCACCTCCCCTGCTTGGCTCCTCCGCTGCAGCCAACAATGCTCCTGGGAAGGAAGGGGCATTCTACTCTGCTCCCCAGATGTTGCTCTTTGGAAAATGGAGCCAAGCGGAACGAACGGCATTTATTTGCGTGTTTAATCGACAATTCTTTGTTGAGCGTCTGCTGCGTGACGGGCATCGGCGTGTTGAAATAGGGGCGGAGGGCAGGCAGGGAGAGGCTGGCAGAGCCACAGCCGTGAAGCAAATGGTCTTGTTTGTTGGGGTGAGCGTGGGGCCCCGAGATGCTCCCAGGGAGGCAGAGGACCCTGCCAAGAGGGAGAGGAACCTCAGTGTAGGCCTGAAGGGGGAAGGGAGCCACCCTTCATCGGGTGGGTGGGCAGGAATGGTGAGCGGAGGAGGTGACCCGTGAGAGCTGCAGGCAGGTAGAGAACTCCGGGGCACCTGGGGGATGCCCGAGGCCTTGGAGGAGGCCAGCTCGGGGCTGGCTAGGGCCCCGGCCTGCTGAAGGCCTGTGACGTCAGTCCTGAGTCCTGGGCTCTGGAGCAGTGGCCTCCAGCATCCAAGGAGAGGCCTTTTCCTCAGCCACTGCCACCTCCAGCCGTGTGTGAGGCCTGAGGCTTCTTCGATGGCTTCGTTGAAGGTGTGGAGCAGGCCCCATCCCATCCTTCAGAGAGATGGCTCGGGGCAGGCCCAGGGCCCCCCTGTGAGACCAGAGTGACAGGGACCACAGAGAACTCCCAGCCAACCAGACACCTCTGGGGCCACTGCAGAGCTTCCCAAGACGCGGCCTGGAAGCCAGGCCTCACAGGTGCAGTGAGGAAATCCTGCAGCCAGAAGCTCTCTCTGCCTGGGGGCGAGGAGGGTGTGGGCCAGGCTACCTGAAGCTTCTAGACTTTCTTTCTTAGCTCTATCCCATGGGCACCTTTCACCCCCAGCCAGTTTCCAGTCATGCCAGAGGGACGGGCGGTCAGTTTGCCTGGGGTGAGGTGGCCTAGTGCCAGCGTATCAGCACCAAACTGCGAGAGCTCAGGGTAGACTGTGTGAACAAGTTGCCCCAGGAATGCTGACGCCGTGCCAAGACTGCCGTGTTGTAGGCTCACAGTTACTTTTCAAAGCAGCGCTTTGAGGTAAATATTATTGTTTCAATTTCAGGGAATTCGTAAATAAGAGATGAAATGTGTTTCCCAAGGCCTCCTATCTAGGGAAGTGACAGAGTCTGTGTTTCAGTTGGGTTGCCTGGTTTAAATCCAGCCTATTAATATCTATTGCTGCAAACCCGCCAGCTTAAACCAACAATAGAGGGTGATTAACTCACATATGCTGCGAATCAGGCATTCAGGAGCATCTCAGAGGGTGGTTCTGGCTCAGGGTCTCTCGTGGGGTCACGAGCCAGGTGTCCCTGGGGTGGCATCGTCCCGACACTGGCCTGGGGTTTCGGGAGGATGGAGGACCCGCTTCCAGATGGCGCCTCACACGGCCATTGGCGGGGGCCCAGGAGGACCCGCTTCCAGATGGCGCCTCACACGGCCATCGGCGGGGGCTCAGTCCAGGTCCTCTCCAGGACCTCCCCCTGAGGCCCTCCCCATGCAGTTGCTGGTGGCCTTGCAGGCAGTGGTCCCCAGGAGAGCAAAGAGGAAGCCATGTGTGTGTGATATCCAGCCTTAGGAGTCACAACCTGGTGTTTCTGGAATATCCTGTTGGCTATTCCATCAGCCCTGCTTCTCCGAGAGGCAGGGACCACGCAGGTGAACACAGCCGGCGGACAAGCAGGCAGCCCTGGGGGCCAACTGGCCGCTTGGACTCAGTGTGTGTCTCACTGTCCAGAGCTGCCAGGAGCCTCCACCCCGGGTGCGCCTTTGAAGGGAGTCTGCAGAACAAGACGTGAAACACACACACGTGAGCACGCACACTCACAGGTTTCCATTATGCTATAAATGCCATTGTTCGTGAACTTGAATGAGGGGACTTTTAAGATAATCACCCTCTTGGTGGGCTGTATATTATCTTGATGTTTATCTTAATGTTTCCATTATATCAATATTTTTATTTTGAACATTAATTATGGATGATCATGCCTGATTTTAAAAAATTTTATCATGTGAGCCCATGTCCCACTGTCATAATTAGAAGAAGGTTACTGTTAAAGCCATCTTTAATGTATACATATCAAAGCCTGTATGATGACTCCTAGTTGGAATTCTTGGGACCTCATAGGAAGTGGTCTGTCTAGATGTTTCAGAAGGCAAACTGTGTGCTGTTAACTAACTGACACAATTAAATGTAGCATTACATACTCCATTGTGAGTACAAATGCGTGCCATTGCCTGGAATTCAAATCAGAGGAAGACTGGAGGTGGAGAAGCCAAGGATGATGACAGCCACAAGACGCTGGACGGCAGAGAAATGGGGAAGGCTTGCAGTGAATTTTACGGGGTCTTAGCACCGAGTCGCTGGGTGGTCCATGATAATTCAAAGGGGCTGGAAAGCCACACCTTCTGAACCTTCAGTCAGTCAGTCAGTTCAGTCGCTCAGTTGTGTCCGACTCTCCGCGACCCCATGAATCACAGCACGCCAGGCCTCCCTGTCCACCACCAACTCCCGGGGTTCACTCAAACTCATGTCCACAGAGTCAGTGATGCCATCCAGCCATCTCATCCTCTGTCATCCCTGTCCCTTCCTGCCCCCAGTCCTAGACAGAGGAAGGCCGTGGCCCCGTGCTTTCAGCTCCGCAGAGCCGTTGGAGGGAACAGATGAGAGACCGGAAGTGAACAGGCTGGGGAGCCGGTCTGTCCCGGCTCAGAGGCAGGTGCGGTTGAGGCTGCGTCTCAGGCAGCACCGCGGAGGCGCCCCAGGACCATGCCCGGCGCTGCTCTGCAGCCCCGGGGCCCTGCTTGGGGCCACACACCTCACTACGTTGGCAGACCCTAGGCCACGTTTCCCCCTGTGCCGTCCGGCAGGGCAGGCTCTGAGGGGGCATGGGCTGGGCTCTCGTGCCCAGATGGGAGCTCGGGTGGGCTGGGTGTGCCAGAGGCCCGCCACCTGGGGCTGGCATCCACCAGGCCAGCATCAGGACACAGAGGCTCCCAAGGAAGCAGGTCCAGAGGGCCCCAGGCGGGAAAGGGAGCGTTCACGTAAACCCATCACGCCGTTCTCACGTCCTTGCTGTGCTAGCTGGCCAAAGCCAGGAGGAGAATTGTGTTCCATCAACAAACATCTCTTTCTCACTCCTTTTCGTATAAAACTATCCCCAACCTGTCCAAACTGTCTGGACGCCATTCGTGTGTCAACAGCAGGCAGTTTTATGGGGACGGCAGGAGCAAACTCCCCACTTGGACTCTGGGCGGAAAATGAGCCGCTGCTGATGACGCCCAGCTGAGAGCCCCAAGGTCCCCAGGTGTTGTGTCTCAGACCCGGCCTCTGCTCTGGTCCAAGCTGGGTGCAGGCAGAGGGGTAACAGCCTTGAACTGCAGCAGTTGCCAGTTTCCACGGTGTGAGTGTTCATGGCCAGGATCGAGACGCTGACATGTTACCACACTGCGTCGCCGGTAAGAGAGGCGGAGAGCACGAGAGCCCACTCCTGGATTCCACTGGGCCTAGATTTACGCATCAGAAGCATCCTTTGCATCTTTACCTGGAGGCAGACCGAGCATCTCGAGTCCAGCACGTGCAGAACGGCACTAGCCGTCTGTCTGCCTCACACCCAGCCCCCTCTGCCAGGGTTCCCCCTCTGCATGCTCGGCCCCAAGCGCAAGTCAGCCCCAGAGCCCAGGTCGCCCTTCACGTCCCCCTCCTCCTCACCACCACGCCCAGCCATCGCCACAGCCTGCTCATCTCACTTCCTGAACACTCACAGCCTGACTACTTCTGCCCAGCTCTGTCATCACTGTCAGTCTCCTGCACGACTGTAAACGGCCAAGTGGTTTTCCACTCCTGCCCACACATACACCCAGCCCATTTCCTTGTACTGACCAGAGAGATCTCTGAAAAATGCAGATCTGAGAACATCATTTCTTGGCTTTAGCCCTTCTCCGACCTCTGAAGCTCAGGATAGTAAAGAGTCCTCAGCATGACCTGAGGGCTCCTGGATCTCCCGCTGCACCTTCAGGCGTAGTTCCGGGCTCTGGCCCCGGGTCCCTGCTGCTGCCTCTCCTTCCGGGCCCTCAAGTGCCCTTAGTTCTTTCTGATTCACACCTTTGCACAAAGAGCTCTCTCCTCCTTGAGGAGGTCTGACCAACTCCTCATTCTTCAATCTCAGCTGAAGCTTTTTAGAAAGGTCGTCTCAGACCTCTCTCTGTTTTTATCTTCCATAACGTCCTGCTCTTGGTTTTCAGGTCCATCAGCAGAGATGAAAGCCCTGGTTACCTCACATCCAAGCCAACCCTTGGTGTTATCAAACTTCAAGGTTTTTGACAACCCAGTATGGGGGCATCCCATTGCGATTTGAGTTTGCATCACTTGGGTTACTAATAAATTTGGGGCATTTGAAATGCTTATTGCCAATTTAGATTCTCTGTTGTGTGCAATGACTGCTTAAGTTGGTTGCCCACTTTTCTGTTCAGTTGTCTTATTGATTATCAGTAGGTGCACTTTACATGTGATGGATGCAGAGTCTGTGAGCGACACATATTGCACATATCTTCTGCTACTCTTTGCCTTGTTTTCTCACTCTTTTAAAGACGTCATTTGACAAAAATTTTAAAATTTAAGTTCATCAAGTATTTCATTTCTAGTACTATTTGTATTCTTTAGAATTTCTGTTTATAGGAGCTTTTGAGCCAAACTCTCCAAAAAATTAGATTATTTTCTCTCGATTCTTGAAAAGATTAATTTGACTATATATAGACTTTAAGGAGGATTCCTCCTGCAGTATATTGGAAAAAATGTCACTCTCAGCTTTCATTATTGCTGATAAGAAGTCAGACTTTAATATAATTCCTTTCTTGTAAATGTTTCTATCTTTTCTTCCTGACTCACATTTAAAATCTTTGTCCGTTATATTCTTCAGTTTTATGATGATATATCTACCTTTGGTTTTCTTTGTCTGTCCCACAGGGAATTAATTGGGCTTCCTTAATCTGAGAACTGGAGTCTTTTGATGAGTCTGGGAATTTCTCATTCATTCTTTTCTGAATGTTGCCTCTTCTCCATCTCTCGTATCTCCTGCTGCTGCTGCTGCTAAGTCACTTCAGTCGTGTCCGACTCTGTGTGACCCCATAGACGGAAGCCCACCAGGCTCCCCCGTCCCTGGGATTCTCCAGGCAAGAACACTGGAGTGGGTTGCCATTTCCTTCTCCAATGTGTGAAAGTGAAAAGTGAAAGTGAAGTCGCTCAGTCGTGTCTGACCCTTAGCGACCCCACGGACTGCAGCCCACCAGGCTCCTCCATCCATGGAATTTTCTAGGCAAGAGTACTGGAGTGGCTTGCCTACTAATCTCTAATTAACATAAATGACATATTTTCATTCCCTCTTCCATTTCTTTTGTCTCTTGGTTGCATTTTAAATATTTTTTCATATTTATATTCCAGTTTAGTAATTTTTTGTTGACTGTGTTTAATCTGCTGTTTAAGATATCTAACGCCTTTTTAAACTAAATTATTATTATTTTTCTTTCTAGAAGTTCTAGTTTACAAATTTGATTTCTTTAAAAACATGCTTGAACATTAAAAAAAGCTTAAATGATTAAGATAGTTATTAAAACATTAAGATACTTATTTTATATTGTTTGATAATTTGTATATTTAAAATCTTTATTCTGTGTGGGCATCTATCATCTGTCATGCATCAATCTATTTATCTATCAATCAATCATTGTCAATCTATTATCTACCTCTATAATATCTGTTATCTATTATCTCTATCATCTATCACTATCGATTATCTTTCTATCACTGTAAGTTATGTTATCTCTCTATTATCTATCACTGTTGATTATCTGTCTATTTTCTATCTCCATGACACCAAGATGTCCCACCATGTTCCTTTTCAGGGAGGAGCCGATGCCCAGGGTGTGGAGGCGCGAGGTCGGCTGGAAGCCCCCGTGTGCAAAGCCCCGCCTCACCTGTGGACCCGGAGGCTGTGAGGGTGTCAGGCCTGGTGCAGGACGGCTCTCGCGGACTCGAGTCTCACAATGCTGTCTGTTGGCTTTGCAGGGCGGGTTGTGTCAGAGTCACAGCAAGTTCAACTCTGTGAGGGTGTTAGGCCTGGTGCAGGACGGCTCTCGTGGACTCGAGTCTCACAATGCTGTCTGTTGGCTTTGCAGGGTGGGTTGTGTCAGAGCCACAGCAAGTTCAACTCTCCTGCTCAGGCTTGCTTTTTCTCCCTCCGCTTCACAGTTGCTGATCCTACAAGCATCCGTGTCCCACGGCTGGCTTGGCGACTGGTTTCAAAAAGCCCAGTCAGCAGCATTTGCTGGTGCGTGCGTGTCAGTGTGTATGTGCGTGTACACGTGTGTAAATGTGTGAGCAAGCGTGTCACTGCGTGTGTTCGCAACCGTGTGTGTGCGCCTGTCTGAGTGAAGGCAGAGCGGCAATTTGAATCCACGGAGTCGCGTCTTCCGTGAGCCCGCTCGCTGCGACTGCGCTGAGCCGTCTCATTTTCATCGTCAAAGTGTGTCCTCTTGATGTGCTCAGACTTACACCCGTTAAATCTTTGGAAAAGCCTGATTAACTTTTGTTATCAGCCATTTGTTTAAATGGTGAATCAAATTAGTTAACTTCATAATTTTATATTTAATCGTTATTAATAATTTAGCTTCTTATGTAGTAGTTAAGTCTATGACAAGAGTGTGCAAAAATATTTAGAGAAGTCTTGTGTTTAGAAATAGTCAATGGACAAGAAAATACAAACTATGATGGGTGTCTTTTCCTCTCCACATATAAATGCTGCTCAGATACTGAAGAAATTTATCATAAAACAGATTGGTCAACTGAATAGCCAATTAATCTCTTTATAGGTAAAATAGTCTTATTTATTGGATACAGAATACACTGTGGTTTCAATTTATCAAGAGATTCCTTTCTCAGTTGACACATTTTTGTTGATGTGACTAGTCTGCAGATTCTGCTTGTCTGTTTCCCACATAGCTCATGGCTGAAGCTGTCGTTCTTTTATTTTTTCCATTACTTATTATCTGTGACCATTTTTCAATTCCACAAGAGAACAGATGAAGTCCCTGTAATCTTGTGAAGCCATTTGGCCTGGAGGGTGCTCCTCGGCTGTGTGCCGACAACAGAGGCCCCAGGGACGATGTTCAGTGAGTCCAGCGTGAGCAATGTTAATTTTTACTGCTTAATTTCGGTTCAATTCTTTGGAGTTGGCTCAATTTTAGTCCCAGGATAGAGTTTATGAAAAGGGATTTCCATGTCCAAGGAAGAACCAAGACTGCTGAGAGGCTTTATACAGACACAGTATGAAAACTGCAGAGGGGGTGGGGCAACCTATCCTAAACTGGCTTTATTAACTGTCAGTAATGACTTCAGAGTAGTTAACAGAGCCTCCTGCACGTCAGCCTGCACCAGGAAGCTGAGCCCTTCCGGGAGCCGGTCTGCAGCGCAGCCTGGCCCGAGGCTCGGTGAGAAACTCCAGCGCGGGAGGGAATTCTCGCCTTCCCTGTCTCTCCCTCCTTGCCTACCTTCTCTGCAGGCTGTGGAAGACTGATTGCCTTTCAGTACTCACAGATGATGTTTTCATAGGCTGTAATGAGGTCCCAGCAGTTTCTAACAATAACAGGACATACCTTGCCTAAGATATATTATGTGTTTTTCCTCATCTTTCTCCCTTGACTGAAATGCTTACCAGTGTGTTAGCCCCCAATTCCCTTCCCTTTACTGTGATAAATGGTCCAGTTACTTCATAGGGCTAAAAGCTTCGCTATGACTTTTATAATAGCCATTTGATTTTGAATAGAATCCTACAAAGAAGAGCACGCGAGTGCTTTGAAGGTGCTTCCTAGAGGGTCACGTGAGCACAGGCGAAGCACCTGCCGCTCTGGGCAGACCTGCATGCATCCTGGTGGGGATTCCCAAACATTCCCTGGGCCTTGTGGAGAGCTGGGCAGCGCGGACCCACCCTGTCCCTCCAGTTCCAATTCTGGCCCCACGAGAGCCTGGCCTGAGCCAGGACTTGCCCCCTTCGCCCAGCTGGCTGGATAGGTGGCACCTCGGGCTGCGAGACCAGGAGGCAGGTTTTAGGAGGAGAACTCGTGGCCATGAGCTCCCCTTGCTGGTTTCTGTGGTGATAGGGTCAGGAGCCAAGTCCAGAGGCGTTTGTCTCCTTACAGGTCAGACAGATTAGAGTGAAAACAAAGAAAGGCATCGCACCATGTCCATGACGCCCGACAGTGACGTGTGTCTGTGCCGGGACAGGCGGGCACGTTGGCAAACCCGGGAGGCCTTTCTGTGGGTAAGGGCTCCAAGGGGGACGCTCACTGAGGCCCTGGGGCTGCGGCTCTGTTCTGGGCCGGGCTCATGGTCAGGTGGCTCGCACTCTGCCCTGAAGTCAGCACGTGACCAATGGACGGGCTGGGCCTCCAAGCCAGAGAAAGAAGCCAGCGTGAAGAACCATTCTGGGAAATGCAGGACTCATCTGTTCTTGGACCCTGCGTGCCCCGAGAGGCCGGCTGGACACGGAGCCTTGGGTGAGGCTAGAGGTGCCACCTGGTGGCCCCCGGTCTCCCCCCGTCCAGGCGTCCACTCTGAAGTCTCTCCTCCAACCCTCCCACTCGGGTCTTGATTTCTGCTCACCGGTTCTCTTCAGAGATGGCCTGGAGACGCCCTGAAGCCTCTCCTTTCTGGATTCCTGGGGGAGAGAAACCACTGAGCTACCCTCCCCAGCCTGCGCCAGCCCTGGCTCCCCATCCTGTCTCCTGGGAACCACCTCTGCGTTTCACACGTCACGACTGAACGCGCAGTACAGGTGGGAGCTGGCGCAGCAGGCTGGTTGTCGGCCCCACGCAGGCCCCGTGTCCCATCTTCAGGGTCCAGCTCCCCGGTCCTACCTGGGAGGGGCCTCCTCCCACCCATGAGCGGCGGGGGTCCCCTGAGGATGCTTCTGTCGGGCAGCTTCCCAGGCTCCACCTTACTTAGTTGTCTGTCCGCTTTTCCGAAACAAGCCATTTGTCCCCAAAAAGGATCGAATGGAAAACGTTATAAATACTCCAAATGGTGGAAACAGGAAGTGGAATGCAAGTGATGTAGCTATTCACAGAAAACACACTGTCATTTCTCCTCCGTAAATATATACTGCTCATTTTCAGAAACAGGCCATGCCTCAACCTGCAGAAGAATGTCCTCCCCGCCCATGGGATGCTGTCGAGAGATGCTCCCAGAGGTGTGTGCGTGTCCTGGGGTGTGAGCGCCATGGCTACAGGGCCCTTGCCACTCAAAAATCATTGAGGACCTTAAAGAGCTTATCTTTATGTACAGTTTATCTACAGATAAGAATCCACCTACAATGCAAGAGACACAGGAGACACGGGTTCAATCCCTGGGTTGGGAAGATCCCCTGGAGAAGGGCATGGCAACCCACTCCAGTATTCATGCCTGGGAAATCCCACGGACAGAGGAGCCTGGTGGGATACAGTCCACAGGGTTGCAGAGTCAGACACGACAGAGAGATTATGTACACACACGTGCATTCATCATATTAGAAATTAATATTGAACAAATTGAAAAATACTTATGAATTCATATAAAAATAAAAATAGTTAACCTGTTACATCTTGACATAAAAACCATGATTTTGTGAAAATGGCTATATTTTCAAAGACAAAAAAATTAGTGAGTAGAGTGGCATTGTTTTCATTTTGGCAAACTTCCTTTCTTTTTGGCTTAGTAGAAAACTGTTGGCTTCTCTTATTTGCTTTATATTTAATCTATTGCAATACATTGTTTTGATCCGAATGTATAAAAAGTCCAAGGAGAAAACCCTGGACTCACAAAGATGTAGTTGCATAAGGAAGAAAATTTTAGTGGACTTTTGGGTAAGTATGATTATTCTTCTTTAACTTTTTCTAAAAATTAAATTGCAATTTTTAAAAGTTAGTTGTAATGTAGACTCTGAAAAAATATCAGTCAACTTTTGGATTCAGGTTAGCTTAAAATCCTTTGGTATATTTTGTGCTTGAAATGGATCTTTTTCACCCATAAATGATTTTTATTTGTTTGGTTATTTTAAACTGTGGTAAAATATACATGACATAAAATTTAGCACCTTAACCATTTTAAAGTGTACAGTTCAGTGGTTTTAAGTCCATTGCCCTGCTGTGCAGTCATCACAGCCTCAGTCTCCAGGACTTCTCATCGTGCAAACCTGGAACTCCGCCTCCATTTAAGGATGCCTCCCCGGCCCCACCCCCACCCCCCGCCGAGGGCAGTCACCACTCTGCTTTCCGTTTGTACCCGTTTGGTTGCGTTAGGCATCTTCTGTAAGTGAAGCCAAGCTGCGCGCGTCCTTCTGTGACCGGCTTGGTTCACTGAGCATCGTGTCCTCACGGACCACGCACGTCATGGAGGCATGTGTGAGCACTGTCTCCCTTTTTGTGATTGAATAATCGTCCACTGAGAACTGACCACGTGTGGCTTATCCGTCCTCTCTCGATGGCCGTTCGGGTTGCTTGCGCTGTTTGGTTATTGTGAATAACGCTTCTATGAGCATGAGTGGACCAATATCGTTTTGAGACCCTGATTTCAATTCTTTTGGTTATATAATCAAAAGTGGAATTGCTGGCTTGTTTGGTGATGCTATTTTTAATTTTTTGAGGAACGTTTTCTGTAGCAGTCATGCCATCTTACATTCTTACCAAGAGTGTGCAAGGGTTCCAGCTCCTCTGCGTCCTCACCAACGCTTGTTAGCTTTTGTTTTTGAAAACTTATTAGTCCAGGGTCTCCATTCTCCAGAGAAGGAGAACCAATAGGATGTGTGTGTATCTGTGTGTGTACACACATAATGTTTATCTATGTTTATGTTTATACATGCTTATACCTATTTATTGTAAGGAATTGACCTGTGTGATTATGGCAGTTACCCTATGTCCAGATCTTCCATCAGCAAGACTGAAACCCAGGGGAACCGGTGGTTTAGCCCCAGTCCTAAGGCTAGCAGGCTTCCGCAGTGGCTCAGCTGGCAAAGAATCTGCCTGCCATGCAGGAGTCCAGGGTTTGATCTGTGAGTCGGGAAGATCCCCTGGAGGAGGAAATGGCAACCCACTCCGGTATTCTTGCCTGGAGAATCCCACAGACAGAGGGGAATCCATGGGATTGTAGAGTCAGACATAACTGAGAGACTGAACACTCACTCAAGGCTAGCAGGAGCCAGCTCCAGAAAAAGCGGATGTTGCAGTCTGAGTCGGAGGACAGGAAGAGACTGTCTCAGGGGGAGGCCGTCAGGCAGGGGGGATCCGCTCACTCACTCTTTCTGGTCTGGTTGGGCTGTCAGCTCATTGGCTGAGGCTCACTCACATCAGGGAACACAATCCTTTTGACTCGGTCTTCTACTGAAGGTTCATCTCATCCAGGAACACCCCCTCAGATGCCCAGAATGGTGTCTGAGCAAATGTCTGGGCCCCTCAGGCTGACATATGAGACTAGTCATCGCAGCAGCCACCTGGCCAGGATGAGGTGACAGCTCCCTCAGGTTCCCCTAAGGACCAGCGGGCCGTCTTTCCATGTGCTTATCGGCCCACTCTTTATCTTCTTTGACGAAATGTCTGTTCAAAGCCTTTGCTCATTTTACACTCAGGTCACTTGCTGCTTGTCGCTGAGCTGTGGGAGTTGTGTGTTCTGGACACTAACCTCTTACCGGGTAGATGTGCTCAAGCCTCCCCCGTGTTGCAGCAGGTGCTACCGTTTCCCTTCCTTTTTAAGGCTGGTCATTATCGCCTTGTGTGGATGGACCACGTTGTGTTTATCCATCATCTGTCAGTGGACACTTTGGTTGCTTCTGTCCCTTGGCGACTGAGAACACTGTTGCAGGGCATGCGGGTGTGCCAATATCTGTTGGAGACTCCACTTCAGTTCTTTTGGAGAGATACCCAGAAGCTGAATTATTGGATCATATGCTAATTCTATTTTTAATTGAATGCCTTACTATTTTCCATAGTGGCTGCACCATTTTACAATCCCACCAGCAACAGAACACAAGGATTCCAATTTCTCTACATCCTGGCCAACACTTTTTTTTCCCCTGTTTTTTTTTCAAATAGTAACCATCTTAATGTGTGTGAGGTAATACCTCGCTGTGGTTTTAATTTTTGTTGCTGTAATGATTAGTAATGTTGAACCTCTTTTCATGGGCTTTTGACTATTTCTATGTCTTCTTCTTGGCCCATTGTTTCAATCGAGTTGTTTGATTTTCGTTGTTGAGTTGCAGGAGTTTTTATCTTCTTGTTAACCTCTTCTCATTTATATGATTTGCAAATATTTTCTTTCATTTCGTAGGTCTCCTTTTCACTCTGTTGATGGTGTCTTTCGACGCACAGAAGTTTTTAATTTTGATAAAGTCCAATTTGTCTATTTTTACTTTTGTTGCCTGTGGTTTGGCTATTGTGTTCACGAGGTTCCTGCCAAACCAATGTCATGAAACTTTCCCCCTATGGTTTCTTCTAAGACGTTTATAGTTTTAGGTCTTACATTTAGGTTTTTGATGGATTTTGACTTAATTTTTGTACATATATATGTATGTATATATAGTAAAGGCCCAAGTTTTGCACGTGGAGATCCAGTGTTCCCAGCACCGTTCGTTGAGAAATCTGAGCTTTCCCAGTGAACAGTCATGGTGCCTTGCAGAAGGCCAGTTGGCCGTGTGTGTGAGGGCTCATCCCTGGGCTCTGCTGTCTTCTGCTGGTCAGTGTGCCTGTCTTTCTGTTGCCCACTGCGATTCTGTGAGAGCACTCTTGCTCACTGAGACGCTTCCGTGGACTGATTCCCGCAGCCTCTCTAGCCTCCTCCCCACTCTACCCAGTCCGCTCGCGTTTCGTGAGTGTGTTCGTGTCTTTCTGTGTTTTTGTTGTCCCCAAAACACAGGACTTGTGACCCTGACATTTCAGGTAAGCTCACCGAGACAGTGAAGTGTCTCCTTTAAAATTCAAGCGTTCTGGGTATTTCAGGACATGTGACCAGCATTCAAAGTGGGAGTTCAACCCATGACAGCATGTGTTCCAGTTCCGTTCCCCCAGGGACACCCGGTAAACCGTGTCTTGGAGCTGTGACCACAGTGGCCCCGTACTTCCGAATGGCCGGCGGGCGTTACAGGAAGCGCGGCCCCCGGCGGGTGAGCAGACCCCGCTCCCAGCCCCTCGACCCCTGCGCCCCGGGTGAGGGCACGGCCTCTGCCCCCCACGCTGTGCCTTTCCAGGCTGTCTTCGCTCAGCTCCTGCTTGTCGTTAACACGTCAGGCCACATGTGAGGACCTCGCCCTTGTGTTTGACCGACGGGAGAGCCGGCCCGCGGCGGAGACAGGTCCGCGTGTCCTCGGGGTCTCTCGCTGGAAGAGGCCCCGCCCTCGGTGTGTTCGCTGCTCCTTCAACGTCCCGGCTCGTGTCAGTGTCTGCCAGCCACGTTGTTCCGGGGCCTGGAGCTCACCCTCACCGTCCCCTCTGCCTCAGCTGCTTATTTAACCCTCTCGTGTTGAAGGGCTGTGCTGGGCAGGCAAGGGGCTATTCCCTTCCTCTCGTAAGGATTTCCAAGGGGATGGGAGGAGGCCTAGAAAAACAGCCCCAAATTCTTTGACTTCAGGCTTGGACTTGAGTCCTGCCTCAGGGCGGTGGTTTGGGGAGAGGGCCCGGGAAAGCAGGGAGACGGAACAAAGACGGAGGCTTGGGTCCAAACCCGAACGCACGTACCTGGCAGTCCCTTTCATCTTTCCTTCGAGGCAAGACTGCACTTTCTTTCATGCAAACTCAGGCCAAATCTGTGGTCAGACTCTGCCCATCAAGAGAGCTAGGATGAGGAAGGGGTGGCAGGCAGGGCCAGCTCCCACCAGGAGAACTCGTCTCTCACGCCCCCTTGGTGTGGCCCCAGCGGCTTCTCCTTCTCACCGGTGGAAACTGAAGCAGGTATTCAAAAGAAAAGCACAGATTCGGTACCTTGAGTGCTGAGGTTCTTTCTTGTCATGAAATTCCAGGGGCGCTTGTCGACGTGCCTGCTGCAGCCCTGTTCCTGCTGAAACGTGTTTCTTGCCCTGACCCAAACCTCCTTCCAGAACTGCGTCATCGCTCTTCTCAGCGAGACCCCAGTCTCCTCCCTGAGCCTTCTGTGAGCAGTTTTCCATGTTCTTCTCATCCATTTCTAAGGCTGTTTAGCTTATTTTCCTGAAATAGCAGAGTTAAAACAACAATTTGAACTTCTATATGAATTCTTTAA
This sequence comes from Moschus berezovskii, assembly GCF_049115385.1. Classification (NCBI taxonomy): domain Eukaryota; kingdom Metazoa; phylum Chordata; class Mammalia; order Artiodactyla; family Moschidae; genus Moschus; species Moschus berezovskii. The sequence continues at coordinate 62,015,309 of NC_142482.1, read as the reverse complement.
GGAGAGGCGCTTATGTCTTCTGCTAACTGAGATTTTGGCCTGTTCTTCCAATTTTGATTCACTTACTTGGAAGTCAATCTGAAAAATTTATTGATAAGGCCATAAAGACCCTAGTAAATGGCATTCAATTTAACTTCTTTCAAGGGATATGTTGAAAAGTTATTTATGATTTCAAGGGCAATTTTTACTTATTAGATACCTACCATGTTGGCCTGACACACAGGATGGATTGTTAGGAATAGAAAGTCAAAGGCCAGGCCCAAGCCTCCGTTCCTGGACCTATTGCCCCCAAATGAGTGCTGTGCCCACCGAAGGCGTATGCAGGAGTGTCCATGGCAGCGTCACTCTTCAACTGCAATCCAGGCTCCAGGTATCAAATACCCGGTGACAGGAGGGTGGATGCACACCCTGGGGGACACACATCCAACCTACAATGATGTGGACCCACGGGTCACACTGGACAGCCGCACCTGGTGACTCGTGAGGCAAAAGTGGACACACAAGCCCACACCCTCTACGGCTCCATTTATGCTGAGGTCCGAGCAGGCACAGCTCAACGATGGTGGCAAGGTCAGAAGACGGCTGCCTCCTGGGGTGTTGGCTGGGAAGGTGGGGGGCATCTGGGGCCCCAGAAATGCGTCCATCCTGATCTGGCCAGAGCCACGCGGCGGGAGCACGTGGAAACACGGCTGAGAGCCGATGGTGAGACGTGTGCATTTTCTACATGTAGGTTATGCTGCGATGAAATCGCTTAAAAAGAGAAGATGAGCAGTATGGAGCCCCTGACCTCTGGGCACTGACTGTCTAGTAAGAGAGACACACGGAAGAGCTCGTGTCCCTGCCTGGGGCCCAGAGCTGCCCCGAAGAGCAGGGTGCAGGAGAGCTGTGGGGCCCACGACCCTGCTCTCCGACCCCCGAGTCCAGAGAGCGCTTCCTGGCTCTGCTTCTGATCTCCCTGCGGCCTTCAGCTTTGCCAGCCGCCCCCATTGTCAGGAGTGAGCTCTGCTCACGTAGCCTCGTGGCTCCCAGTGGATTCCCTCCTCCCCTCGGCCCATCTGGTTCTGTCTCTTTCTGTTCCCTGCCTGGGTCTGGCCCTGACGGGTCTGTCTGTCTGTCTCTCTCACCCTGGTTTCAGAACAGAAATCACTAACTTCAGCAAAAGGAGGAGGCACGAAAAAGCTGGCTTTGACCTTGGGTGCAGCTGAGTCCTGGCTCTGCCCTCCATCTGCTCTGGCTCTGCGGAGCTGCTCGCCCACCTGCGGGCCTTGCTCTCAAATGGATCCGGAAGCCTCTGATGCCCCATGACTGTGTGGCTGGCAGGTCTCTCCGTGTGTCTCCACCAAACCTCCCCAGAGAGTCTCTGTCCTGACTGGGCCACAGGCTCCCCCTGGACTGACCAGTGGCCAGGGGGAGGAGGCTCTGGGGTCCTGGCCTGACCCCCGAGCCCACCTCAGGGGTTGGCGCCAAGCCCAGGCAGCCCCACTGCCACCCTGCTGAGCCCCCGAGGGAGGTGCTGGCGACGCCCTAAGTTGGCAGCAGTGCCCAGAGCCGAGCCCCGGGCAGCTTCCCTCTGGGCTGCGGTTCAGCCTCTGAGTCACCCCACCCGTCACTGTCTCAGCTGCTGGCCACGCACTTCCTGGGACGGATCACTGTCAGGGGAGCGGCAGTCAAAGAAAGGATCCCTTTCAGTCTGTCCTCACCTGCCCTGCCGGGTCCCCTGCGGTGGGGACAAGGAAGGAACCTGCACTCGCTGGTCCAGGCCAGCCGGCTGTCATCATGGGTCAGTCCCCAGAACGATGCTCCTGAGGCCCGGGCCCAGGGCCTCAGCCCCAACCCCTCCTCACGCCCGCCTGGGCCCTGACTCCACCCCCTGCCCCCCAGATGAGGAGTGGACAGAGTGTTTGGGGAAAGGACAGAGCTGCGGGCCCACAGCCCAGCCACAAGGAGGCCGACAGTGGACGGAGCCCCCAAGGGCCGGAGTGGGGCGACCACCCTGCCCCAGTTCCTCTGCAGGCTCCAGGTCTGGTGGGGCATTGCCCAGGGTCCTGTGCCCGCAACTCCATCCTGAGGGTCCGCCGGCACTCACACCGGCCCTGACCCCGCCCTGGGCCTGAGGAGGGGAACACAAACACTTCTGTTAATTGAGCTCAGCACGGTTCTCTCATGCTGGGATATTTCACTTGGGGAGAAAAGTCACCCCACATGGCAACACAAATCCTCTATTCTGGGGTCGGTTTAATGAAAATCACTGTAAAGCATGGGCGCTTCCAGAAACCTACTAGCGCTGCCGTTCCGGGGGCAGGGCCCCTGCTCTCCTGGGCCACTGGGTCCTGCTCCCTGAATGGAGACCAGCGGGCCCAAAGCTGCTGAGAGCTTCCCGTGGTCTTAGCATAGCCCGCGCCTGAGCTCAGCGGGACACCGCTTCCTCGTCATGGGGCACAAAGCAGAGTCCCGAATGACAGCTCCGCCATCCAACGTACACTTACTGGATTAGCAGAGCTAACAAACACTGTCTTATTCCTGGCTCCCTCCACTGAAACGCAATCCCAGAGGCGAATAAACTGTTCCCACTCTCTGACCTTCTGCCTCCCAGGGAACGGACAGGTCTGCTTCTCCCGACCCAGGCCTGTCCCCCTCCCTGCAGGTTGAACTGAACCACCTGCAGAAGCCGTGGGGTCCCTTTCAGGAAGGTGACATGTTCTGCTCGGCTCTGACTTTCTGGGAGACGAGGCTCAACAACAGGAAATCGGAAGGACTGGTGTGCGGGCCCCACGGGAGGCCAGTCTAAAGGCCCCGGGCGGCCGGCCCGTTCCTGCCCCTCCGCTGGTCTCCTTCTCCCGTCTTCCCTGCAGTGTTTCCCTGACCCCTGAGAACACGAGGCCCAGAGGCACCATCCTCCCCCCACCCTGCCCCCGTCTCCGGGTCAGGGCGCCCAGAGGGCTGTGGGGGCTGGCGCCCTCTGCCCTCGCCGGAGCATGGCCTCAGGCCCGGGGTGCAGGTCAGTGGGCGGCCTGGCCTTGGCCTGCATGCCCCTCTGGGCCACCGCGCTTATCCCTCTGAGCAGGGGTGTTGGGGCTGCGACGGCAGGGGACTGGCATATCCCGGCTGCAGTGAGCACTTCACACGTCACCCATGGACGTCTGCTAGCCATGGCTGGTGTAACAAGCAGGGGTCTGGAGACCAGGCCCGGGGACCAACTCCAGACTGAGGAGGAACGGGCCCCAGCCTGGGGCAGCCAGGGAAGAGCCGACTGCCCCTGAGAGCTGTGCCTGCTCTGCTGCCCCGGGAGCTGCTGTGAGGCTGGAGAAGGCTGCCATCACCAGGGCTTGGTCAGAGGGGAGAAGAGGGTCTGAGCACCAGCGGGTGGGCTGTCATGAGTTGGTGTGGACTGGGAGGACAGGCATGCTGACGGAGGAGGTATTGTAAGTTTTCCATACTCTACACGATGAAAAAGATAAAGATGGGGCATCAGTGTTGACAGCTCTATGTGCGAGCTTGTATATATTAAAAAAAAAAAAACTACCTGCTCCTGACTTCAAACACATTCTTTACCTGATTATTACGCCATCAGGTAAAGAGGATTATACCCCTTCCAGTATTGTGTTTATTTTCATATTCACGATAGAGGAATGCTTTCATATCAACTTGGCCATGTAAAGAGTTTGATTTTTAAATATTCAGGGTAGTTACAGCTTTCTAACCGCCCCCAACCCTGGGGGCTCTGCCGAACTCTACAAGATGGGCGTCCCTAGGGCTGTGGGCCACGGTGGCCGTGTGTGCAGTCAGGGAGGTAGGAAGACTGCCAGCCGGCGAGGGGGAGGCCTGAGGAGCCCGCCTCAGGCCACGCCGCAGGTGGAGTGTTCACACAGCTGCTGCCACACGCTACGGGCCTGGGGCTCCACAGGGCTCCCTACTCTTGGCTCCAAACCACCGCTTTAAGATGGTCCCTTAGGTTCTAGAGGAAGCCACCTTCCACCAGGCCACCAGCTGAGCAAACAAACCAGGGAAAGAGAAAGTGGCCTTGGGTTCGGGCAGGGCCCGGGCAGGAGAGGGTGCAGGCTTTGGCGGGGCAAGTTTTCAGGTATGGGACGAGGCCCGGTGCCCTGCAGCACACAGTTTGCAACCTTCTGCTCCTGACTTTTGTTTAATGGGACCAGAGGCAGGAAGCCGAGGCAGCAGGTGACCGCGTGGCAGGAGGTCAAGGGCAGGGAGAGAAGGGCCAGGAGATGCAGCCGCGGGCGCCCTGACGGGGTGCAGAGTGTGCCCCGGGGCCACTGGAAATCCCGAGAAAGGGGCGGCCTTTGGGGAAATCCCAAACAAGCCTCGTCAAGACCTTTCCTCTTTCGCTTGGAAATCTTTCTTTATTCTAAGAAATATTTCAAACGTTTATTTCTGGCTCGCTTTATACTTTCCTGAAACTCGTTGGGTTAAAAACTGCTTGATGCCTGAAAAGCTCCTTATGGAGGCTGTGGGTAAAGGTGTCTCTGAGTGTGAAATACAGTATGCTCACACTTTGTCTTTCCAGCAGCTAACAACTGAGCGAAAGCTGATGCTCCGAACCTTTTCCCATGGTTTCCGAGCGGGTGCTTCCCCGGTGATTCCTGGCCCTTCCGGAGGACAGAACCCTCACTTTTCTGGAGGATTCTGTGCACTGAAGGGTGACTCCTGATTTTAGAGCCTCGGGTGTTTCTCCCCCTTTTTCCACACTCACACCTGGATTCTGATACATCAGCCAAATTTAGGTGGAAAAAATCAGATGCTTATAAAAATATTCTAAAAAGTCATGCCTAACCTTTAAGGGGAAAGGGCTAGCTGTTTCATTAAACATTTATCACTTTTTTGGGGGGGAAATAAACTTTATTTTCCTCTCTTGGGGAATTACCCAGAAGCAATAATATGCTATTTTACAACTGAATATTCCAGTTTACATTTCATGGAATGAAGCAAAATAAATATAAACTTTAAAAGTACGGTCACGGCCCATATATTTTAAAAAGTGTTGTCACCATGGACCAATGCAGGTCGAATATGTCTCTTTCATGTTTCACTGTACAGGACTGGATAGACTTACTCCTAATGTCAGTCTTGTTTCTTAATTATCTGATTTCTGATTTCTGTAGTGTTTGATAAGGGGGAAAAAAAGATTGGTGATGGAATATTACATCTTATTTAAAGAATAAACGTTGTCAAAATATGAGAACAATTCCTGGGAATGAATTCCTGTTCCCCCTTCTCCATCCTGCAGATCTTTCCTGGCGGGCTATACTTTTGTTTTTGTTCAAGTTTCTCTTTGTCTTGGAGTTTACAGGCACCTCCTCTGTGAAGAATTCATCTCAGTTTAAGCGCCTTCCCCGTACATATCCAAGGATCAAGAGGGAAATGCTCTGGAGCCTGGGATTTGCTTCCAGGCAGTGCAGGGGGCTGAGCGGTGGAGGGGGTGTGGGTGAGGGTGGAGGTCGACCAGCCGGCCATGAGCTGAGCATCGTTGAAGCTGCACGTGGGGCACTCAGAGCTTGTGACGTTATTCTCTGTAGGATGGTCTGAAATTTTCTTCAGTTCTCTCCAGTCTTCACTTTTCTCTTTCACTGGACTCTGGGTTCCCTCCTGCAGTCCCCTCATGTTTGCTCTGGAAAGGGTGCCGCTTTGCCCAGCTAACCGGCTCTGACAACGAGGTTTTTGGAGGTCTTTCTGAAGATACTCCGGTCTGATAAAACAGCGTTTCTCCCTCTCTGTGTCTGAGCGAGTGTCGTTTTAATTCTGTCGGAGTGAGCGTGTCCCCATCCTCAGGAGCCCAGGCTGAACTTGGACGAGGGGCTTACCCTCGGGTCCATCTGTGTCCGTCCCTTCTCTCTGCCTCCCTCCACCGTGTCTCTTCCCATCGCTGCTCTTCTCTTCCTTCCTCTCAGTTCCAACTCAACCCTCTTGCCTAGACGCGAGGTGAGGTCTGCCCACCACTGTCCTCAAACCCAGGCCCCTCCAGAGCAGGTGGACGAGTGCTCAGCCACCATCGGGCATTCGTCGAAGGCTCCTACTTAAACCCGTAGCACACTGGAATAGGTGTCGCCATACAGCCCCTGTCTGACACTGGGCAGTCTCCAAAGGGATGAGTTCAAACTCTGTCCACAATGGAGGCTTAGATACACTCAGAAAAAAGCTACTGGGAAGTCTGGGTGAGGGCGTTACCATCTGGAGTCAGGAGGGAGAGCCGGAATTGGACCTCTGAAAGCCCTTCCACTTTGCCAGACTCCTCAGAGCACAACAAAACTTCCTTGTGTTCTCGCTGTACAGGGGTAGGATGGATAACTTAAACAACCACAGGCAGATGATAGTATCAGAATTCCAAATTACTTCAACAGGCAAGAATCAGGAAGTAGAGCTGGGAAGGTCAGGCACAGCATTAATAGCTCCACAGCCTGCGTTTGGGTGAGAAGTGCCGAGGTCAACTGCACAGCAGAGCCCGGAGATTAGGCATATACGGAAGGCGTGAGATCCCAGAGAATCTGGTCTGAGCCCGAAGGAAAGGTCCAACTGAATGAACGCATTTACAGCTTCCACATCAAGGGAGGCGACAGTCCCGTGTCACTACAACATGGTCACTGTAAGACAGGGACAGACATGCTGGGAAACCCACAGGTGAGTGAGGGGGCTGGAGAGGAATCTAGAAATGATCATTTACAGGACCATGAAAGGAAATGGGAGTGGCTAGAGCCCCAGATTTCTAGGAGGACAAAAGCGGAGCCCAGGACACTGGAAGTTCCCACAAAGGGCACGAGAGAAGGAAGGAGTTTGCAGAGCAACCTTGTGAAGTTGTTGATGAAATCCTGGGCTCACCCGAGCTGCATGTGGGAGAATCGAATTCTAATCTGCACAGAAAGAACTAAAGGACTTTGAGTTAGCAGATCGACCACGCAGCTCCCAGCCCAGTCACTGGGCAGCAAGTGAGAGAGGCAGATCCAAACACCGCAGCAAAGACTCTGAAAGTGACCTGACCCAAAATCCCCAGAGGCGGTGGGCGGGAGCTCGCAGCCTGCACCTCCTTGGGTTGATTGTCTACTACAACAAAAGCACCAATACTTTCTATACATTTCACCCAAAGTCTCATTACATAATAGTCAAAATGTCCAGGATGTCACCTGAATTGCTTGGTATAGAAAGTATTAGAAAAATCTCAACTGGCATGGCAAAAGACAGTCAATAGACACCAATAAGGTGACACAGATGTTGGAATTATATGACAAAGATATTAGGAGACACTATTAATAAAATGTTCCAAAAAACAGTTGAGAATACACTTCAAACAAACGAAAAGAAAGAACTGGAAAATGTAATAACAAAACCTCAGTGGATAGGCGTATTAAGATAAAGTAAGTGTTCCTACAATAATGTGCTTAATTATGTGCATATAGTTTATTTTTCAAAACAATGACTTTTTTTAAAAACCTGTTTGCAAATTCCTGAAAATTAAATGACCAGGTCACAACATAGCTGTCTACTCTGAACATTGTTTCAATGCGCAGTAAAATGCCTGGCACGGTATGACTTGTTAGAGGATTTAATGCGGAGACCAACGCTGTGAAACTCCAAGTGGTAGCCAAACGTGCATTTCTAAATAGTGCTAGCTCGTGGTCTAGGGAATAGGTACACTCTGGGAAATGTTGACCCAGACAACCAGGCTTGCTATGTGGCTCTGTGGTATAGAATCCGCCAGCAGTGCAGGACAGGCAGGAGACATGGGTTCGATCCCTGGGTTGGGAAGATCCCCTGGAGAAGGAAATGACAACCCACTCCAGTATTCTTACCAGGAAAATCCTATGGACAGAGGAGCCTTTCGGGCTAAGGTCCATGGGGTTGCAAAGAGTCGGACATGACTGAAGCGACTGAGCATAAGCCTAACCCAAAGAAACAACTTACCCCCACGGTGCTCTTATTCCCTGACCGTGTGTTCATCTCTCTCTGGCTCTGCAGCCACTTAAAACCCTCACATCGCCTCCAATCCCAGGCCTTTAATCTTTCCCGTTGTCTTCTTTCTACACCCTTCTCTGTAACTCATCTCTTGGCACAAAGCAAGCGCCTGTCACTATTTCTTCACAGACGGCAGCCAAGCTTAAAATCTGGACTCAACAGTCACAGTTTGGAAAGGCCATACTTATTTTCTTCCATTGCTTTTTCCGCAGACTTAATAATTACACCCTCAGAATTGTCTCTCACAATATCCATATGCTTTGCAGCTCTTAAATCACAGGAGAGATGGAGACTATCTCATCAGCTTGGCGAGGCGAGCCTCTGTGAGGATGTCAGACAGCAGTCCGCTTTCTGGTGGCCAGATGATTTTTCCTCAGATCTCCATCTGTGCTGACTTCCCTCCCACCGTATAATTGCTAGAGCCCGAAGCGCTCGCTGGTAAGAGTGGAAGGAGCCAGACAGTCAGAGATGATGTGGTTTCCCCTGCGGTCCTCAGATGGACCATCCGTCACAGTAGACTATCGTTGGCGTCCCTGGATCTGACTTGGGAAACGCTACTTTTTATTACTCTGGAACATGTTTATATCCATGAACATCACCCCGAACTATAGGAAGACGGCTTGATAGCTAATTCCTCTTCATTTGCGTGCAGCTGTTTCACCCGTGTTGACAATTTCCCTTAAAGAAACGTTGCCCCTGGTGGAGCGGGAGCCTCTCTTAGCATTGCCAGAGTTTCAGAAACAAACGAAGTGCGGGGGTGAAGCCGCTGTGCGGGGCGGGGGCAGGGGGCTCCCTCTGAAAGCAGGGGGTGCCTAGGGGCGGGGGCCGCTGGGGGGCGGGGAGTGTGAAGCCCTGAGAGCCTGCCTGCCCCTCTCAGGAACCAGTATTTAACGCTGACACGGGTGGAATGGCCAGATTCAGAGTGGAAGCCAACCACCACGGGACACTGTCTCTCCACCGCTTTCATGAGCGCTTCAAAGTCATAATTTAGATGTTGGCAAATCAGTTTCTAGGCAGATGTGTTCACATACTGGCGGATTACCAAAATCAGGTTGTTGATTTGCTTTCTGCTCGCCTGTCCAAGAAGACGTCTGCAGACACGGTGGGGCTCCTCACCATCGGCCGGCCGGCGACACCGTGCCTCCCTTCCATGAAGAGCATACACTGTCTTCCTTTAGACACCCTGGGCATTTTGGAAGATGTAGATTTACTTATTCTTTTAAGCGCTTCTAACATTTGCAGTCTCATCAGAGGGATTACTAAGTTCCAGGGGTTTTCCTCCTTCTTTGGCTCTTCACCTCTAAGACAGAGTTTGTCTGGCAGCCTTGTCCAGTCAGACAGCAGAAACACTGTTCTCAGAGGTCCCATTTTTATAACACTTCTGTTTGTAACACTAATCATAGTTTCAAGATCTAGGACTCCATTTAGTCATAAAGAGATCCTCTAGGCTGCAAAGGGTAGAAACGGTAGATGTGTCAGGTGTGATCATTATTGGTCAGTCGTAACGGGCAAAGCACAAGTGTTTTTAATTATAATTAAACTAAACTAGCTTCAGTGTTGCTAATGGTTTACAGAATGCAGCACACCTACATATTGGAGGTGAATATGAACGAGTTGTTCACGTCGGTGTATCAGCTACAGATCGATGGGGCCAAAGTGGAAACAGTGAGAGACTCTGTTCTTCGGCTCCAAAGTCGTTGCAGATGGTGAAATTAAAAGGCGCTTGCTTCTTGGAAGGAAAGCTATGACAAACCTAGACTGCATGTTAAAAAGCAGAGGTATCACTTTGCTGACAAAGGTCCGTATAATCAAAGCTATGGTTTTTCCAGTAGTCATGTAGGGATAAGAGAGTTAGACCGTAAAGAATGCTGAGCACCAAAGAATTGATGCTTCTGAACTGTGGTGCTAGAGAAGACTCTTGAGAGTTCCTTGGACTGCAAAGAGATCCAACCAGTCCATCCTAAAGGAGATCAGTCCGGAATATTCATTGGAAGGACTGATGCTGAAATTGAAAAAAAAAGAAGTTCGAGGGTGAAGCTACTGTTCAGGGGAGGGTGGGAACGTGTTCGGGGAACCGGCACTTTCCAAGGTAAATGAAAGAGTTTACCTTATTTTTCTTAGAAAGGAAGATTTGAAAGCAAATCCAATACTTCGGCCACCTGATGAGAAGAGCCTACTCATTGGAAAAGACTCTGGTGCTGGGAAAGATTGAGGGCAGGAAAAGTAGGGAACGACGGAGGATGAGATGATTAAATAGCATCACTGACTCAATGGACGTGAGTTTGAGCAAACTCTTGGAGACAGTGAAGGACAGGGAAGCCTGGTGTGTTGTAGTTCATTGGGTTGCAAAGAGTTGGACACTGTTTAGCGACTGAACTACAACAAAGTAAAATTTACCTTCATGAAAAAGAATAAAACAATCTTTTGCAAAAAGAAAGAATGGCAAATCTTACCCCACTTATCTCGCAGACAATAATAGACCACCTATAACTTGTGATGAGTTAAAAATGAAGTTATTGTAAAGGTGGTTGTGTTGCTGCTGTTACTGCTAAGAGCTAAGGAAAAATTTCCCTTTCATGTTTAAAGTTACATGCCTTCCTTTCATCTGTGGTGTCAGCATTTGTCCGAAAGCAGTTCTGTTTTCCAGAGAGGATGGTCCAGGTGAGGCAAAAGGAAACCAGAAATTTCTACTATAAAGAAAACACAAATATGAGCTGTGTATTTAAAATAAAGAAACCAGCATTTCCAAGATAAATGAAAGAGTTTATCCTATTCTTCTCAGAAAGGAAGATTTGAAAGCAAATTCATTTATAATTTCAAAGTCATAGATGGATTGATAAAATAGTGACAGATTCAGTGTGTATCTTTTAGTAGCACGGAATTTAAAAAGTAGAAACTGATATTATTTCACCCAAAGCATAATAAATACAGAGATGAAGGTCACTGCAGTTTATGCTTAAACAAATACTGTGGCTCAAGAACCCTGTAACATGGTGAGGAAAAGGTTGAAAAGGGCCTTCTTCTGTGTGGTATTTGAAACACACCCTCCACCACGATTAACCCAAAGATAAACTGAGGGAGGCCAGCTATGCATTCTTCTTTAGGGTCGAGGAAGTCACTGAGATATAATTTCATGTCCTACTTTGAAAATCTGGGATCAGTGTTATCCAGACTTAGGCCGTGTTTTGACAAATTATCCTGGGAAGAAGAGTTGCCACAGTGCACGGCCTGTTTCAGTACTTGGGAAAGCAACGCCCTGGTTCTCAGGCTCCCGTGAAACCCACGCTGAAGAAGGGAACCATCTTCAGACTGAGCGTGAGGCTGGGCCCAGGGCCACCCGACAGGTGGACAAGGAGTCAGAGCATCCACCTGAGAGATTTGAGGTGCACGTCTCTCAGGTAGGGACTGAGCAACATCACAGGGAAGAAGCGGTTCTAGGCAGAATCAAAACTCACCTTTTCTGACCGCGTCCCAGAGCCCCACATGTTCCCTTCAGCCCCCTGTCCTGAGGACCAGGCTCCCTCGAGGAATAGAGGCCAGGCCTAGAAACTTCTAAAGGGTCCCCTGACGTCGCCCTGTGAAACCCTGCCAAGACCCGTCGTGGTGGCACCCTCCTACTGCAGGGAGCTCAGGTGAGCTCACTTTGGCTTAATTAACAGTGACTAGATGGGTGATGACCTCCCAGGGGATGCTACTGGTTAAAAACTCCACTTGCCAGTGCAGGAGATGCAAGAGACACAGGTTCAATCCCTGGGTCGAGACGATTCCCTGGAGTATGCAATGGCAACCCAGTCCAGTACTCTTGTCTGGAGAATCCCATGGACAGAGGAGCCTGGTGGGCTACAGTCCACAGGGTCGTTCTAGGGTCGCACAGAGTTGGACACGACTGAGAGACTGAACAGCAGCACCAGATGGCTGGTACTTCAGGGGACCCAACAGTGATCGTGACGATGTGGCTCTGGTCACCACAGTTCACGCCCCCCTTGTCTGCTGACTGCCGAGGCTGCAGGAGCTTCTCATGGCTCCCTGGGTGAAGCTGCACGAGGATTTAGCTTCTGAGCCAGGACAACACCAGCAGCTCGGGCGTGCGGAGCCTCTCAGGGATCTTGTCTGCTCCGTGATGTTGGAAGCCTGGTGGAGCGAATCCAGGCCTTGCCCCTGTGGCCACTGTGCCAGTGGGCTCTGTCCCTTTCCAGGGCGGGGACCCTTATTTTCTGAGTGTCCCGCATCACCTGCTCAGCTTTGATCCTGGGAAAAACCAGGAAGCAGCTCGAGCTGGGTTTCTGCTCAGATGACCAGGGCTGGGGAGCAGAGTTAATGAGTAACAGATGCGCAGTCAGGGGACTCACCGGGCGGCCGGCCGTGCGGACCCCAGGTGTACACCTGGCTTTGGCGGAAGAGGTTCGTTCTGTGCATCCTGAGCTGAATTCTGTGGTCAGCTGTCAGCCTGGCTTCACAAAACGTTACTCTTTAAGCTGAGCTTTCCTTAAACAGAGCTTTGAATACCCGAGTTATTAATATCTTCATCTGGCTCCTGGCAGGAGAAGAAGCTGGGAGACGAAGGAAAACCCATCTTCTGTCTTCTCCAGAAGCTGAGGAGCTGACGAGTTTGTCAATGTTTGTAAACCCGCAGGCTTCTCATTATACTTTCATGCAATGTTGACAAATGGGATTTAAGGTCTCAAGTTTGATAGTGAGGGCCCAGCATGCTCATTCTCAGGGTAGGTACCCCTGTGTCTAGGGAGAAGGGCTGTCAGGTTTAGCAAACAGAATCACAGTAAGTACAGTAAAATTTGAATTTCAGATAAACAGCGAATGAGTCTTTATATCATAGGCTTCCTAGGTGGCTCAGCAGTAAAGAATCTGCCTGCCAATGCAAGAGACACAGGTGTGATCCCTGGGTCGGGAAAACTCCCTGGAGAAGGGAATGGCAACCCACTCCAGTATTCTTGCCTGGAGAAGCCCCAGAACAAAGGACCCTGGCAGGCTACAGTCTGTAGGGTTGCAAAGAGTTGGACATGACTGAAGTGACTGAGCAGGCATGCACCCATAAGTATATCCTCAATATTGCTTGGGACAGACACTAAAACGTGAGTTGTTGTTTATCTGAAACCCAGGTTCAAACATGTGCCCTGTGTTGTATCGGGTCACCCTCGGTGGGGCTCATGAAACGGGCCTGAGTCACTATCACGCCTGGACGCAGCTGTGGGGTCTCCTGGGCACACCGCAGCTGGTGTGTGCTTCCCACGCTGGCTTACTGTTGTCTCTGTGACACGCGGAGGCCTGGCAGCGAGGAGCCATGCGAAAGGCATTGCTGCGTGGAAGCAGAATCTGCTGTGGGAAAGACAAAGCAAGTTCGGAACTGGGTTTCTGGGGTTAGGGCTTCAGGGAGGGGACGTTCCTCACAGAGCTCTGACGTGTCGTGGCGGGAAACAGCATTCACTTGCCACCACTGGGTTCAAGCTGTGCCTTCCTGTCATTCTCGCCAGGCTCACGCCCTGTGAAACCCGGGCGGGGAGAGTGCTCCATGACACGGGGCCGATCACGGCCAGATGGCAATCTTGCTGCCTCTTCTGCTGCTGCTGTGTCATCTTCATATCGCAGAACAATGGCCCGGAAAGATGGCCCTAACACACAGTAGTCCAAATCATCACGTTACAAGGTCTGGGAAGCCTATATTTATCTTGAAAATTGTTTTCAGTACCTTCCTCCCTTTTCTAAATTCCATTCCCTTACAACTAAGAGCCCTGCATTTGCGCGCTGAAAAAAATCCCCGACTTCTGGGGAAAGGATGTTGATGCAGTTTTGTTTTCATTATTGGACATCATGTTCATATTACCATGGGAAAGAGCCCTTTCCCTTCAAAAGGAAGGCGTCCCTGAGCTGCCTGGGGAAGCACATCAAGTCCCACAGCACCCCCCGCTGTCCTTTAGCGGGAGTGCGCACCGCCTAGGCTGGGCAGTTGCGAGAGGTCGGTCACCAGACCCTTGGTACGGCTCTTCTGCGTGTGCTTGCCGCCTCTTCTTAATCTCTTGCGCTTCTGTGAGGTCCTCACCACTTCTGCCCTGTATCGTGCCCATCCCTGCATGAAGTGTTCCCTTGGTATTCCTAATTTCCTTGAAGAGCTCTGGGAAGAGTCTTTCCTATTTTGTTGCTTTCCTCTATTTCTTTGCATTGTTCGCTTTAAGAAGGCTTCCTTACTTCTCCTTGTTATTCTCTGGAACTCCGCGTTCAGTCGGGTGTATCTTTCCATTTCTCCTTTGCCTTTTGCTTCTCTTCTTTTCTCAGCTATTTGTAAAACCTCCTCATAAAACCACTTTGCCTTCTTGCATTTCTTTTCCTTGGAGATGGTTTTGGTCACCGCCTCCTGGACAACATTACGAACCTCCATCCATAGTTCTTTAGGCACTCTGTGTACCAGATCTAATCTCTTGAATCTATCTGTCACCTCCAGTATATAATCATAAGGGATTTTACTTAGGTCATACCTAAATAGTCTAGCTGTTTTCCCTACTTTCTTCAATTTTAAGCCTGAATTTTGCCATAAGGCGCCAATGATCTGAGCCACAGTCAGCTCCAGGTCTTGTTTCTGCTGACCATACAGAGCTTCAGATGCCTTTGCTGTTTGAGTCCCAGATGCTAGGGTACCGAACATAAAACCAGGGAGGACGACCTAGCAAAGTGCCCACTGACTCCATCGGGGAACAGGAGCAAAGCACCAAATCGTCCAGAGGGAGTCTCTGCATGACGCCATGCCAGAGCAGGTGGGGCTCGGGTTTCCCCTCTCTGTTGCGTTGGAACAGAAGCTCGCAGACAAAAAGAAGTAAAACCAGGCGCAGTTGTCAAAGAGTGAAAGGAGCTGGACCCAGCTGGACCCTGCAGCCACAGGCGAGTCTCAGCTTGCTCGGGAGCTGCAGGCTCCCTGGGGTCAGATCTGAGGCTGCGGCCCCCCAAGTGGTAGGAGCGTCCCCTTCTCCCTGGTGGGAGCACCGTGAAGTCGGCAGGCTTCCCACCCACCCGACAGCACTGTGGCCAGTCTCTCCTCTCCCCGTGGACGCCCAGAGTCAGAGGCATGCGGCCGGTCAGGACCACGTGGTCCGGGCCCTCCCCTCACTCTGTAAGCCTCGGGCGACTGGTCTAAAGTCCCAGTGACATCTCTGTACAGACACTTTGTTTCCACCAGCTGCAGCGTGGCTCATGACCCAGTAGCATATTCTGTTTACAAACTTCTCAGTTTGGTGGCAAAATGAAGTTTCAAAGAGATGACAGATTGTCACAGAGGGACTTGGGAGGTGGGTGCCCAGGTACCTGGCCAGACCTCCTCAGACACTTGGTTTTATTGCTTTTAGGGTCTGTTTGGTTCATAGAAATGCATGAAGTCACACCCCAAACAGATGAAGGGTTAGTCTTGGTCTGCTGGCGAGCTATATCTCCATGACCCTGGTATGCAGCGTCGAGGGCAAACCACTCAAGGTGGAGCCCTTTCCAAGCTCAGGTAGATCAACTTAAGGTCACAACTGAATTAAAATGCTTTTAAAACTGGAGCAATATTTTAGTAAAATTAAATAAGACAGATCAACTCACAGCATCTCAGATATTTCAGTTTTCTTTCATAGATCAAAGAACTCTGAGTATGTTTAATTCTTCTGAGTCTTAGGTTTATAAAAGTGAAGAAACTGAAAACAAAACCCCCAAAGACAAAAAACTCAAACTTGAGCTGATTGTCCTAAAAGGGAAAGTCCTTAAAACATCTTCATGTTCAGGTCAGGCTGCCAGACTTTTAAAATAAATTGCGGTAAACTGAGCCAGAGGAGAGAACCACGTGCAGAGGGTGTTCTCTCGGAAATCATGTCTGGAAATCTCGTCAGGAGCTGGTTGCAGACCATCCTCCTTCACCCAGGCTTTTGAGTTTATTTGGTCACTACCGTTTCTGTGAAAGGCAGCTGTGGGCCTCTGGCTTTCTGTGACCAATTTCCATAAAGTTCGTTTAGCAGTTCAAACTTTATTAAGACTCTTGACAAAAACAGCTGCTAGAATTGCAAAGGAATGTAATAAAAAACGTAGGGGCAGAAACAACGAGAGTCTATAAAAGCAGCATCCACTGTGCGCAAAGCCCCCAGGGTGTGCAAACTGATCACAGCCTGCACCCGGCCTGGGGGAGCCCTGAGCTGGCAGACGGCAGGGCCCTCGGACTCGGCCAGGGCTCTGAGGCTCGGGGCTGCCTGCCGCCGCCTGGCCGATAACCTAGTTAGGGTCCAGGCAGGACGCCAACGAGAGTGGCGCTGGAGGCTTCGAAGTCTTAATGCCGGAGGAAGCACCAGCGCAAGTGCATTTTATGTTGTTTTTTTTTTAAGCAGTAAAAAATCTCCAACACGCACTCACTTACGGAAAAGAGAACAATACGTGGTCAGTGGATTGCAGTCTCCATATTCTCACCAAGGGGCACAGATTGGAATCGGCCAAAGACTCTGAGGTACCCTTGAAAGCTGTGGGGGAAATGTGGGTTTGAATGGAAATGTGCGGCGGGAACCCATGCGACAACCCATGGTGGTCGCGCGTCTTTGATTTGGGGGATCCTGGATGTTCATCCCATATGCTGGTAAAATGACATCCAGATATTTCAGGGGAAATGGGAACACGACAGTTGATGTTGCTTTCCACAGAAAAATATAGGATTCAGAAAATTAGAAAACGCGGTTTATTTTTGTGGGTTTTGACTGAAATCACAGAAGAGTCATCTGAAGAGGCTGGTGTGATAAAGGAGAGAGAAGCCGAAACCGCCCTCCCAGGCTCCTTCCCCGACCCAGGCCCCCACACACCCCCGAGGAGGCGGGGTCCTCTCAGCGTCCCCTGAGGGCGTGCCCGAGCCGGGGCCACTTGTTCACTCGTCATTCACTCGCTCCTTCGACAACCCTGGGGGAGCTTGTGTGCACGGCCAGGGCCCCTGCCTGGGGTCCGCTGCGGGTCCTTCAGTGGCGGTCCTTGCACAGGTGTGAGCAGGAGGTGGCCGACGGCCCGGGGCTTGGAGGTCAGAGATGAGGCAGCCGTGGAGTGAGGGCGGACAGGAGCGGGAGCCAGGGGCCGTCCCGGGGCGGGGGCTGTGCTGGAGGGCCCAGGAAGCCGGCCGCGGGCTTCTGGCTCGTCCCCCCTCAGCCCGGCCGTCTGAGGAGGAGGGGGCCTCGCCCTTCTCCAGAACCACTGTTTCCTGGAAGTGTCGGTCAGCCCCTCGTTGCTGAGTCCTGTTTAAGGACTAGGTGTCCCGGTTCTCCAGAGGGCCGCAAGCCGAGGATGTGCTGCCCCGTGTCCTCACAGAGGCTGCATGGATGCTCGTGAGCCCGTCCACTCACGCCCTGGGTGCTGGGAAGGCGCTGGGCACACGGCCCTCAGGCTCCAGTGGGAGAGCCAGGCCGGCCAGGCCGTGCAGTTGGTGGGCAGCTGTCCTGGGGTGGAGACCACCGTGCTGGGCGAGGGCGCTTTGTTCCCGCTGTGGCCACACCTTGGGTGGACATCAGACTGGCTGAGAGCTGTGACTCTTTTGAGGGGCGTATGTGTGTGTCTGTCTGGGGGGTTCTGTGTATCTGTGTTCGTGTGTGTGTGCGTGTCCGTGTGTGTGATCCATATCCAGGCAGGTTTTGTTTCATTGTGCTTTGAGGACTTCACAGAAGGCTTGTGGCCACCACAGGTCGGCCGGCACGGTTTTCCCAGCAGCCGTGGCTCACTGCGTGCCTGTCAGTGTGGTGACTCTTGCCGTGCTCCAGCCTTTTTCTGTATTACTCTATTTGTGACCGTGTCTGTGATCAGTGATCACTGATGCTATTACCACCGCCCGCTGAAGGTTCAGGTGACGGTTAGGGTTTTTTTGAATTAAGTATTTCTTAACTAAGATAAGTACATTGTGTTTAGATGCAATAATCTGTGGTATGGTGTAAAAAAACATAACTTATATGAACCAAAACAAAAAAATTTGGGTAACTTACTTTATTGTAGTTGTCTGGAACCAAAGCCACAATATTTCTGAGGTGTGCCTGTATTCTTTGCGGTTTCATTGAGATAGAATTCACATATCAAACCACCCATTTACAGTGTGCAGTGGGTTTTGGTATATTACATTATTAATTTTAAAAAATTGTGGTAAAGTCTACACAACATAATTTTTTGTCATTTTAACAATTCTAACATGTGATTCGGAGAAGGCAATGGCAAGCCACTCCAGTACTCTTGCCTGGAAAATCCCATGGATGGAGGAGCCTGGTGGGCTGCAGTCCATGGGGTCGCTAGGGGTCGGACACGACTGAGCGACTTCACTTTCACTTTTCACTTTCACACATTGGAGAAGGAAATGGCAACCCACTCCAGTGTTCTTGCCTGGAGAATCCCAGGGACGGGAGCCTGGTGGACTTCCATCTATGGGGTCACACAGAGTCGGACACGACTGAAGTGACTTAGCAGCAGCAGCAGCAACATGTGATTTAATAGCATTAATTATGTTCAGGATGAGATGGTTAGTTACCAGCATTGACTGCTTGTAATCTGAATTACAGGCAGATTCTTTACTGTCTGAGCCACCAGGGAAGCCCATCATTGACTTAATGGACATGAATCTGAGCAAACTTCTGGAGACAGTGAAGGCCAGGGAAGCCTGGTGTGCTACCGTCTGTGGGTCGCAGAGAGTCGGGCCTGCCTGAGTGACTGAACAACAATTGCACGCATGGCATTGCAGCCATCTCCCCTCTGTGGCCAAAGCTTGTTCTTCACCCCAAACAGAAACGGTGCCTAAAACCGGAAACTTCAGCTGAAGTTATTAGCCAGTTACTTCACACTCCCCGCCTCCAGCCTCTGTAACCTCTAACCTTTCTGTATCCGCGCTTTTGACTGTTTTAGATATTTCACGCGCACGGATCATACAGTATTTGTCCTTTTGTGACTGGCTGACTTCACTGAGCACAATGTCTTTAAGGTTCGTCCATGTTACAGCCTGTATGGGAATTTCTTCCCGTTTTGGGCTCCGTGGTGTGGATGGACACACTGTTTTTCCTTCCCCTGTCGAGGGACATTTACGTGGGTTGCCTGCGGTGAACCTGGTGTCTAAGTATCTGTTCTAGTCCCTGCTTTCAATTCTTTTGGGTGGAACTGCTGAGTCATATGGTGTTCATGGTTGTGGGGAAAACACCAAACTGATTTCCACAACTTTTCTGTTCCCACCAACAGTGGAAGAGTTCTAATTGCTTCCTGTCCTTGATACTTCTTTTTCTATTAAACAATATTGTGATAGCCATCCCAGTGGGTGTGAAAGGGTTTCACACTGTGGTTTTGATTTGCATTCCCCTTGTGCCCAGTGATGTCAAGCGTCTTCCCATGTACTTCTGGGCCATTTGTAAAGATTCTTTGGAGAAATGTCTGTTCGAGTCTTTTGCCCATTTTTCAATTGAAGTGTTTGTCTTTTGGTTAAGTTGTTATGTTATATATACAGCTGAGCAACAGGCTCAGCTTCAGCAGTTACCAAAGCACAGCCAAGCATATTTCAACTTTATCCGACCCACTCTCTTTATATATTCTGGATATTAAAACTTTGTCAGGTGTATGAATAAACCCTTATCATATATATAAGAGTTTATTATATACAGAAACCCTTTTACTTATATTTATATATTATATATTTATATTGGAGAAGGCAATGGCAACCCACTCCAGTACCCTTGCCTGGAGAATCCCATGGACGGAGGAGCCTGGTGGGCTGCAGTCCATGGGGTCGCTAAGAGTCAGACACGACTGAGCGACTTCACTTTCACTTTTCACTTTCATGCATTGGAGAAGGAAATGGCACCCACTCCAGTGTTCTTGCCTGGAGAATCCCAGGGATGGTGGAGCCTGGTGGGCTGCCGTCTATGGGGTCACACAGAGTCAGACACGACTGTAGCGACTCAGCAGCAGCATTTATCATCTATTTAGTTTATATAAATGTATAAACGTTTCCAAACGTGCTCTCCCACTCTCCAGGTTGTCTTCACTTTCCGGATAAAATCCTCTGATGACTCACAGCGTTCCCAAAGCTGGTAAAAAGGGTTTTGTTCCTCTTCTTCCCCGCCCCCGGGTTTCACGCTGCCCCTCTGCCCCAGGACGGCAGGTGGTCCAGCAAGTGTGGAGCTGGAGGGGCAGACTGCGACCTGCTCAAACCGGGGCTCCATTTCCTGAGGGCATCACCCTGCAGAAAAGAAAATTCCTCATGGTGGATTAATCATTTCCCACATTCGAGGCTGCTCTTCAAAGCAAATAGCCCAACTATCTCCTCACTGCGGAGCAAAGTCCTAGCGCTGCTCGGCTGTGTCTGCGTCCAGCACCCCACGTGTCCAGCTGTGGCAACCACCCCGGCCATCGCGGCTCTCAAAACCTTCACCTCCCCGTCCTCGGGATGGCGGGGGAGGTGGAGATGCGCGTGAGTGTTTCCAATTAAGCCAGGGTGTGGGAACCTCATCCTGCAGTAAAATGACAGGCACCTCCAAGCTGGGATCATTGCAAAGCAGGCTGTCATGTTTTCCATCTGAGTCCCAGACTGGACTTGGCCTTCTGAAGAGAAGAGTCAGGTTTCATTAACAGGGTTGGGGCCACCCTTACTCCCAGGCCGCTTCTCAGCCTGATCTGTGCCCACACCTGCCGCCAGCCGCTCCCGCAGCTGCACCCAGCTCGGAGGTCTGGAGGGGAACAAAGAGAGATCCCTTCCTCTGGACAGTGCCAGGGAAGCTTAGCCAGAGTTGTGTGCTTTTCCAAACTTTCATTATGAAAAATTTTAAGCATGTGCAAAAGGAAACCTCCAGGTACTCATCACCCAGCTTCAACAATTACCAAAGCCAGGCCAATCTTGTTTCAATTTCACCTACCCACCCACTCTCTCTTGTCCAGTATTATTTTAAAGCAAATCTCAAGCCTCATATAATTTCATTCATAAAGGTTTCAGATTATATCTCTAAAAGATATAAACTTGTGTGTTGACGTTTAGTCACTAAGTCATGTCCTACTCTTTGCGACCCCATAGACTGTATCCCAGAAGGCTTCTCTGTCATTGGGATTTCCCAGGTCAGAATCCTGGAGTGGGTTGCCATTTCCTCCTCCAAGGGATCTTTCCAGCCCAGGGATCGAACCTGCATCTCCTGCGTCGCTGGCAGATTCTTTACCGTTGAGCCACCAGGGAAGCCTGGATTTGTAAGTATAAAGGCATAAATCCATGATCATACATCAGCGTTGTTAACAGTGGTTCCTTATTGTCCGACAACTACTTCACTCACAATTCTAATTGTTTCATCATCTTTTTAATTACTGTGAGATTGGTTTGTTTGAATCGTGGATCCAAAGAAGGTTCACACTTTGCATTTGCTCAGTGTGTTTCTTTTAATCTATAGATCCTCACCCCCATCTCTCTTTTCTCCCTACAAATGGATTTGTTGGAGAAACTGGGTTGTTTGTCCTGTGGAGGTTCCCACAACCTTAGTCTTAACTAACGGCATCGAGGTGGGTAAATTATTTCTCTGCTAAACTGGTGGTTGATTCTTCACTTATGTTAAGTACAGAGCCTGTATGAACCCTGAGGTGCAGCTTCACTGGGTTTTCAGGAAACCAAGTCTGGCTCAGAGGAGGGCGGCAGGGAGCAACTTCCGGGAGCGGGGGGTGGTCCCCACTGCATCTGAGGCCCTAATGCTGGTCCCGGGAAGGGTGTGGGCTGGTTCTCAGGGAAGAAGGTTGGGCTTCGGGGAGTGGAGGAAATTCAAGAGACATTCACGTTGTAGCATTTGAAATGTTTATTCAGTTCAGTTCAGTTCAGTCGCTCAGTCATGTCCGACTCTTTGCGACCCTATGAATCACAGCACGCCAGGCCTCCCTGTCCATCACCAACTCCCGGAGTTCACTCAAACTCATGTCCATCCAGCCATCTCATTCTCTGTCGTCCCCGTCTCCTCCCACCCCCAATCCCTCCCAGCATCAGAGTCTTTTCCAGTGAGTCAACTCTTCGCATGAGGTGGCCAAAGTATTGGAGTTTCAGCTTTAGCATCAGTCCTTCCAATGAACACCCAGGATTGAGCTCCTTTAGAATGGACTGGTTGGATCTCCTTGCAGTACAAGGGACTCTCAAGAGTCTTCTCCAACACCACAGTTCAAAAGCATCAATTCTTCGGTGATCAGCTTTCTTCACAGTCCAACTCTCACATCCACACATGACCACTGGAAAAACCATAGCCTTGACTAGACGGACCATGGTTGGCAAAGTAATGTCTCTGCTTTTTAATATGCTATCTAGGTTGGTCATAACTTTGTGGATCACAATAAACTGTGGAAAATTCTGAAAGAGATGGGAATACCAGACCACCTGACCTGCCTCTTGAGAAACCTGTATGCAGGTCAGGAAGCAACAGTTAGAACTGGACATGGAACAACAGACTGGTTCCAAATAGGAAAAGGAGTACATCAAGGTTGTATATTGTCACCCTGCTTATTTAACTTATATGCAGAGTACATCATGAGGAACGCTGGGCTGGAAGAAGCACAAGCTGGAATCAAGATTGCCGGGAGAAATGTCAATAACCTCAGATATGCAGATGACACCACCCTTATGGCAGCAAGTGAAGAGGAACTCAAAAGCCTCTTGATGAAAGTGAAAGAGGAGAGTGAAAAGGTTGGCTTGAAGCTCAACATTCAGAAAACTAAGATCACGGCATCTGGTCCCATCACTTCATGGGAAATAGATGGGGAAACAGTGGAAACAATGTCAGACTTTATTTTTTGGGGATCCAAAATCACTGCAGATGCTGATTGCAGCCATGAAATTAAAAGACGCTTACTCCTTGGAAGGAAAGTTATGACCAACCTAGAAATGTTTATAAGGATACACTTAAACCCTATTTGTGAAGTGAGCTGCTACAAAGGAGCGGGAAATGAAGACAGGGAGCCTGGCTCATGCTCAACACTCAGGCTGAGTGATGCTGAGAAATCAAAAATGGAAAAATCCCATACCCTGTGATGGCTAACATTGTTTCAAAGTATTAAAACCACACTTCATGATTTTGCAAATACAATTAGAGACAAAGCCAGAATATCCCCATGTCTGTCTGCTGATTCCACTTTGTCCTTGAACTCTGAACCCATCACAGGCTGGAAGAGGGGTTAGCGCAAAGCTCACCCCTTTCTTCCGTCAGGGCTCCTCTGTCACCCCATGTCTTTTGTAAGATCTGTTTGCTCACTGAGCCTCAATTCTCATCTTCCCAACTCAGAGGATGTCTTATTTCCTAGCCAGCTGACTTCTCAGGCCCCTGGGAGTTGACTCTCTGCCCAGCCCTGGCACCTCTCACGTTCCATCTTCAGATCCTGGAGACCCTCTGGGTCCGGGTCCACCATGGCCCTCACTTAGCCTTCAGCTGCACTCTTTCCTTGTCTCATTGGCTGCCGCTCAGGTGATTTATTCATGTAAATGAAGGAGCCAGGGAAGAAAACACACCAACTACATCAGGGCAGAGCCCAGAAATGAAGGAGGAGTTTACAGTTTTAACGTTTTGATTGTTCAAAGAATGCTATTTTCCCCATGGCTGGGAGCAAAGCTTGTTGATTTGGGTTGATGGGCAGGGCCCTAGTGGGAGATAGTTATTTATTTTAATGTTATGATTGTAACTTCTTAAGTTTAGTCATCTCAAGGCCCAAGTACAGAGGAATAACAATTAGTTAATTGAAATATGTGCCTGGTATAAAATTACCAGTTTAAAAATCAGTGAAACATTTGAAGATCTCTCTTATTCACACAGATCAGGACTGAAAGGTTATGTTGTCTTGGCCAAGGACCCAGCTGCACAAGTAGAGGGTAATTCAACCTCACACAATTCCCCAGCTCAAGCTGTGATGCTGGATGTCCACTGCGCTTGTTTTATTTTGACACAGAGTGGTTAACCCAAGTTCAAGTGTTTGATAACCACTGAGTACGTAGCAGGCCTGGAAACGTGAGGCTTGTTCATTGTCTCAGGATTAACTTTACAGCAATAAAAGCCAGAGGAGAGGGGAGAGAAGAAAGAGAAGCAGAAAGAAAAGGAGGAGAAAAAAAGGAAAACCTTTGGCATGCGTTGTTCATGGGCAGGCTATTTTCATTAAAACAGGGCTGGATCAACTCTGAAAAGCTCGATAAATCCCTGATAAGGTGCCCAGATGTTCTCATGAACTTTCTCGGGGGTTTTGTCATTTCAAGCTCATGTGATTTGCCCTGGGGGCCAAAGATTGGGATGTTCCCAGCATCTGCCACTGATTCTTCAAAGACGCCCCCTCCTCACCCCTGGATAGTGAGTGCCCGCTGGAGCGGCCACAAATTGGATCAGCGTGATCCAAACCATAGTCAAGCCTGGAAGCAATATTCCTGCTCCCTCTTCCAAGAAGTGTTCTGAGAAAGAAAGGATTCTTGGGACCCTGCCTGCCAGGGATGCATCTATGCGCAGTCTGCTCCTTGAAGGCCTGAGTCATGGGAAGATCCACCCACGACTATCTATCCATAGCTGGCGGATTGATGTCCCAGCCTCCTGGGGTTTAGAGATGGATAAAGCAGCATCCGCGTCCTTGGGGAGCTTACAGGCTACAGAGGGAGGTACATGAGAGCCGGGAGACCAGGGTGCTCCCGCCCTCAGGCTCCGAGAGCTCAGGTTCAAATTCCCACACTTAGATATGCTGGTTTATGACACCTGGGATTGTGTTCTCCTGTCTTATGAATGAGTTCACTAAAGAAAGACTTGTCACTAATTACTTGTCCATATCTGATTGCTCTATATTTTCCAAAACGTACAACTGGGAAGAAGAAAATGACTTGACAGATCTAACCAGATATCAGTGCTCTGTGCTACGTTATTGGCTTCCCAGGTGGCTCTGGTAAAGAACCTGCTTGCCAACGCAGGAGATATAAAAGACAAGAGTTTGATCTCTGGGTCGGGAAGATCCCTAGAGGAGGAAATGGCAACCCACTCCAGTATTCTTGCCTGGAGAATGCCGTGGACAGAGGAGCCTTGTGGGCCACAGTCCATGGGATCGCAGAGTCAGACATGGCTGAAGTGAATTAGCACACGTCTGCTGCGGACACAGATGTTGCAGGAGAGTGGCAGTGCCTCTTACTAGCTGACTTCCTTTCTCTGAGAATGAGGACTCATCCGCCCAGAATCCACAGACTTACAAGAAGTCCCGTGAGCTGCCTGCAGAGCTTGGAGCAGGACCGTGTGTTCACCTCTGGACGGGGGCAGGCGTCAGAGGCACACAGGTGGCCTGGCCGTGCAACGTCCATCCTGTTCTCGGAGAGGGTGTTTGGCTCCCGCTGAGTTTCCTGTCCACCAAAGGCCCTTTCTTGGAGGTGGACGGGGGAGGGAGAGCAGGACGTGAGCCAACCTGAGCTGTGAGAGCGTGGGCGGAAGTGTTCCTTGCAGGAGTGAGGGATGAGAGCGTGGGCGGAGGTGTTCCTTGCACAAGTGGGGTGTGAAAGAGTTGGGGGAGGTATTCCTTGCAGGAGTGGGGTGTGAGAGCTTGGGGGGAGGTGTTCCCTGCACAAGTGGCCAGTGATCAGTCACTCTTGGTTCCAACATGGTCCCAAACCTGGCTTCTCTTTAACCCTCATCTACCTCAGGACAAACAATATAAAGAAAAACATTTTATGGTCACTTGGAAGGACTGACGTCACAGCTCAAATGGCCAAGGGGGCAGCAGAGTGTTGGGGTGAGGTGGAGGAGGGTGGATCAGGCCTCCAGCGCCCCCAACGCACCCTCCCCATGCAGAAAGTGCTCTTGTTAGAAGCTCCTTGCCAGGATTTAGAAAGAGAGGTTTTGTTCCAAAAGTTCTTTATCCTGAGGTACCTCAAACCAGGCCTGCCCCCAAAACAGCAAAACACGTTCCAAATCAAAACATCTGAATTGAGCTGAAGGGAAAAGAGCATTTGGAAAGAAGAATTCCACTGTGGGATTTCTATCCTAAGTAGCAACATTCGACTAGAATAAGGAAAAACCAAAAAATTATGTTGGCTTCCAATGGAACAAAAGACCAAGTTCAAGAAAGCAAAGCGAACAGCAGCAAGCACTCACCGAGTCTGAATCCCAGGGCCTACAGCCACCTGCTCTGAGGGCATTTCTCGATTCCATCCTGAAGTTCTACGGGGAAGCGGTTCCGGCACTTTGGTTACGTGAGATGCTAGTGTGGGGTGGGCGAGCGTGGACAGCCCCCGGGGCCTGGGGGACGTGCCCGGCTCTCCGCTCTGCTCTCCATGGCTCAGCCATCACGCCTCGGCCGCCCGTGTCACCACCAAGCCGCGCCCACCCCTGCAGGCCCTGGTCGGACTCGCTGCCTTCCTTGCACTCTCCCTGCTGAGGGCCTCGCTCCGCTGTCTGAACAGCCCTTACCTCTGTCCTGTGCCTACTCCAAGGCCCCTTGTCGCTTGCGTTGTTGGTTCTCTATGCAGCATCGAGCCGGTGTCTGAAGGGTCTCGTGGGGGCCGGCTCCATGGCTGACAGATGAGCACTCTGGTGCCAGGAACCCTGGTTTTTCTAGCAGGGGAGACTGCCCAAGGCTGGCTTCCCTTGGGCCTGGGGCTGAGTCCTCCCTTTTCATGGACACTGTGTCTTTCACAGCCCCTCCTGCCCCAGGTCAGGCGGCTGACATTCGGGGACTGTGTTCAACCCTATGAATGGCCGACACCCTGAGCCCAGACTGTCAGGGGCCAAGCAGCCTGTCCATCCCCCACCGACAAGGACGCTTTGCCCTTTGACCCCACAAGGAGCGAGGACCATGAGGTGGCCATGTCCCTGCATGGATCCCCCGGAGCCTGGGGCTGGGCCATCTCTGTGTGGGACGCTGGGAAGCTTGCCCTCAGACAAAGACCCTCCAAGTCTCCACGCCACATCCTTAGCGGAGATGCGGGCTCCTTCCACCCTAAAATGCTGTGCCTCAGGCTCCTCAGGCCCTTTCTATCCTCCGTCTGTCCCGTGGACCCCTGTTTCCCTTTGGAGTCCGTCAGCAGACCCAGAGTTAATTCTGCTGCACCTGAAGACTCCTGGCCTTGCCTTGTCTGTCTGCTCCTTTTGACCTCTCTCCTCCCGGCCTGTCTTCCCTCCTAGATGGCTGTGGAGGCCTCTGTGCCTGGCCAGACCCACTCAGGACAGACCCTGCATCCACCCACCATGGCCAGCGCAGTGCTTGGGCCCACCACTGGCAGCTGCTGAATTTAGTTGAGGAGAAAACAAGAGCGGGTGTTGGAAAGGATGGAGTGCTGTGGGAAGGTGATACTAGGTCTCATGGGGCTCAAGGGCACCCTATGGGAGCCCTTGCAGGTGACGAGCCTCCAGGCTAGGCCTTGTGGGGCTCAGGGGCGCTCCTTGTGAGCCCTCGAGAGTGACAAGCCTCCAGGGTAGGCACCCACAGGCTCCAGCTCCACGGCTGGGATGGCCTTGCTCCAGCTGCTGGCTCGGGCAGCCCTGCTCTATGGAAGCACCACAGGCGCAGCCCTGAGGAGATCTGGGAGGTTTGTGGGGACCTCTGTCTGCATCTGCCAGGCGCCCCGGGACTAATTCTAAGGTACGCGGAGAGGATGCGGCGTGCTGAGGCAGGAGATATGCTGCTTGATTGCTATTCCCGGAAAGCAGCAGGTGAGGCAGGAGACGCGGGCCCGGGACTGGCCGGGCGGAGACACCACAGTGGATGCAGGGGCTGACCTGGGCGGCTGGTACTCGGTGAAGAGGGCAGGTGGGCAGTGCCCAGAGCCTCGTGAAGAAAGCAGTGCAGGTGTGCGCTCTGGACGGTTCGTTTGTGCATAAAAGCCTCTCCTTCAGGCGCGTCCTTCACCACGTCTGGGAACTGGCCAGTCCTGGGAGGGGCAGCCCCCGCAGGGTCAGCCAGGCCCCAAGATGGTGACCAATCAGATTCAGACTTTGAAAGGTGAGGCTGACACCCCGTCACCGGCTCACGGAGGGTGTGTGCTCAGAGAGCCTGCTGTGAAGACTGCTTGGAGTCCGGTGGGGTGGCTGTGACCCGCTTCCTCACCATCCAGGAGAGTGAGGCCCAGGCTGCAGAGTGAATGACAGCTCACCGTGGGGCCCCCCGGGGCACGGCTGCACCCCTGGGTGGGACCAAGAGCCCTCCTGCCACAGGGACCAGAGTGACAGTAAGCTGGCGCCTCGGAACACATCCCTCAGCAGGTGGATGGCGCTCCAAGCCCGCCACCGCGCTGCGCTGTCACCCCGGTCGTCTCAGCCTGCGTGAGCGCAGACCCCGCCAGCCGCCCCTGTCCGAGGGCCTCTGCAGGCAAGAACACTGGCGCGGTTGCCATGCCCTCCTCTAGGGGATCTTCCCGACCCAGGGACAGAACTGTGCCCCTTATGTCTCCTGCGTTGGCAGGTGGGTTCTTTACCACTAGCGCCACCAGGGAAGCCCACCTATTTACCGGAAGGATGCTCAAGATCTCTTAGAGCAGGAGGGCCACGGCTCCTTCTCTGCAGTTCCCTTCCTTCTCACTACATGCTCTGCTTTGGAGACATTCTTGCACATCCGATTTAGCCAAGGCTCTGTGCCAAGGCGTGTCCATTCACCCTCTGCTATTTGAGGCCGTGCTCGCTGTGAGCTGCGCCCCCCTCCCACCAACTCCCTCTCAAAAATGCAGTTAATTGACGGTGGATTGGGCCACAGAAGCCTATTATTGGAAGTGATGGGATACAGCAGGATTTATGGGCTGGATTTTTTTTTTTTTTCTTCTCAAAGAATTACAAGCTAACCCCAAATTGTAGCAAGAATTCTTAAGGTTCAATAATTAAAAGCAAAAGGCAGTCCCCTTGGGAAGGAAGCAGTGTGGTCTGGAAGATATCTTTCAAATTGAAGCAGACTGTGTAACTCCCAAATATTATGGATACAAATTAGCTATATTTGATCACTGGATCTTATTTACCCTAATTGTCTTCATTTCTGTGGTTTCCTGATACGTTTTGTTTAGAGCACACAGTTTAGCAGTTCAGTGTTGGAGTCTGCGGTGGTGGCGAGAGCAGGCTTCAGGTTACTAGCCAGACAGACAGACAGAGGCTGAGAGAGACCTTTGTCAGGAGATGTGTGTTTTTCCTCAAAGACGTAGAAGCCTTATAAATTCAGACCAAAGACATGCTTAAAAAAAACCAACAAATTTCATTCTGTGAAATGTTTTGCTTGTCTTTTGGAATGATTGATGTGAACCTAAGATTTGAAATTTGAGCAGCCAAGTAACCAGGAATTAGGACCTTATCTAGAATTTAGGCAAAAACTCCAGACCACTGCTGTTGAGAAATCGGGTTAGAAACCTCCTGAGGAGTGGCTTTCCCACAAGATTTCTGGTGCTTCCCAGATCTGAATGGATGAGAAAAATGGCAGGAATGCAGCATTACTTCCAGTCTCTTTGTCCCTCTCTCTGGTTTGGGGTAAACTCAGGGAAGAAGGGATACAAACAAACGAGGAGACCAGTGTCTGTTCAGGGACCCGCCGGAGCCTCAGGCCAGCCGGCTGGGCTGCAGGGACGGTGGAGGCCAGCTCTCTGCTCCCGGCTTTTCCCTGTTCCCGGAACCCCTGGCTCCCGTGGGTGCAGCACTTGTTATTATAGGGGAGGCCGGGCCAGCTCTGCCCCCCGGGGACCCGGATTCGAATCCCGGTTTAGCTCAGAGGGAGAAGGCTGTGGCAGTGACCCTGTGGCCTCTGTCCACGGGACTGACACACAGCACTCTGGGGGGCTGATGGCTGCTTCCAGGGGCATCCGGGGCAGCGGGGAGGAAGCGCTGTGTGGGGGGTGCTGGAGGAGCCTTGCTCTCGCCACGAGTGCCTTCAGCTGAAACAGGTCCCGTGCGTCTGGTGAGCACTGGTGTCAGGTCCCCGAATCACACCCAGGCAGGCCATGCACATGGGCATTAGTGCAGCCAGGCACATGGGAGCTGTGGTCTGGTACGTCTTGCCCATGCCCTGCAGTTCAGGTGCCAGGGAGCCTGGGAACGTGGGTGTGAGTGTGTGTGTGTGTGTGTGCACCCATGTGATGGGCCAGGGTGGGGGTCTGTGGGGGCTGCGGGCTCCGTGACGGGGTCACAGCTACTCATGTGTCTGACAAACCGTCTTTCTATGACATTGAGCTTGCTCCCGAGCACTCTATTCCTGGGGAAGTGCATTTCCTTTCCTTGTCTCTAAACAAACGGCCCAGTAGTCACAGCGCTTGTGTCCCCAGCCCAGGTGCCCAGACTCGGCTCCTGCTCGGGCCATGTGGGCTCAGCCCTGGGACGGGGTGGCTGGTTCCCTGGGGGCTGTCCTGGTGGGTGAGGACGCAGCCCGCATACTTGGGATTGTCCTACAACGTGAAGCTTGCTTGTTTCTCTTCCTCCAGAACTGAACTCTGATTCTGTAGATTCAAGGAAGCCCTTTCAATCTTTTGGTTTTTTCTCTCCACCTCGAGCCACTGGCTCTCACAGGTCTTCCTGACCGGCTCCTGGGACAACCTTATGGATTCCTGTGAAACCGTTGTGCTTGCCGACTCTCGTGAGCAGGAAGTGAGGATTGTTAGAAGCAGTGAGATGTCCACCGTGGGCATTTGGTTCTCCCATGGCCATTTGGGGGCAGAGAATTCCATAAAGGTCATGAGGCTTGCCAACGCACTCCACCTGTTTTCACGAGGAATTTATTCAAAATCATACACAATTCAGTAACATCTTGCTTCAAGATGTGTTAAAAAATGTGTTAGCAAATGTGTTAAAATAAGTGACCATGTAGTTATCAATATAATTTAAATTCATATTTGCTAGAAAACATCGCTGGATATCTCCAGTGATCATAGTTTATTATTCTTTACTTGGTGGGTGAAAATAATTTTTGCTAAAAATAAATTACATTCCGGTTTATTTCATAGCCCAGTGTCCAGTAACAGAAATCAGTGTCCGTCTGTTATGCGTGTGAATCTGTCACGTATCTCTGTCCACCTAGCTACCTACCTACTTACTTATCTCTCTCCAACACATGATTAGTTCTATTATTTCAGATCAATGACACACTTATTTAGTTCTTCCTTCCCTCCAACTTGCAGTAACATAACCTTTCGTAAAACATACCTTTAAAAGTTTATAGTTTACAGCCGTAGATTTAAAGCCTCAAAAAACCAATGATTTATTTAAGTTCATTAGTTTTAATTCTAGACTTTTGTGGCACTAAAATAGGTTATTAAGCCAATAACCATAAATGGATCTGTTTGTTCATTTTTGATGAAATCCACAGGCCCAGCATGCCTGCGTGCGGGTTGCACACTGCTTTCTGCATGCCCACTCAGAAGTGAGTGTCAGTTTGAAATAGGCTAGAATTGTGTGAAAATTACATTTCACATCTATGAATTTGACCCTCTGAGCTCAGCAAAAATAAACAGATACTAAACCCTGGTTGGCAACACCCGGTGGTGACCATATGAGACCCCGGAGTGAACCGAGGTGGCTGGTCCTGGAGGCTCGGTGCCCTGGCCATGTCAGGCCACCAGAGCCACTCCTGGTGTAAGGAGCCTGTGACTTAGCATGATTCTGGGCCTGGAAGGCAGGTCCCCGCACACCTGCATGAATGCTTCACAGTGTTTAAAGAAGCAATCAACCCTTCAACAACATGGGCCTTTCTGAGGGGCTTCCAGGGAACCCCTGCTTCTCTCTGTGCCAACCTCAGGAGCTCGCAGCCAGGGAGACGCTGCGCCACCTCGAACCAGGACACAGGGGGTGTTTTCAGCGCAGTTGGAGCTTCCTGGTTAGGCTCCTCATCACATCTGCTTCTGCGATGTTTCTGCCTCTCTTCTGAACTTTAATCAGCACCGAGCATGTGCCCATCTTCCTCAGAGGAATCCCGAGGTGAAGACGTTGCCGTCTGAACACTTAGCGCAGAGTCCACAGGCCAACCAGCCTGCATGCAGTTAGGGCAGCACCTAGGCATTTGCCGTTCCTGACACAGAAAACGAATCAGTTTTGTCACACAAGCGACTCACACAGGAACCTCTGCGTAGACCCTGGCTTTCAGGACTTTTCAAGAGGTGGCCACAGAAAACCGTGGATTACCCTGGGGAGCGTGATGGGTACTCAGAGGCTGCCCACAGAAACGAACAGCTTGGAGGATTTCCACACCGGGCACTGCCTGCCGGGGAGCGGGGGTCGGGCTCGGGGACCCTCGGCTGACCCGTGAGGCCGCATGACGGCGAGAGGCTGGACGCGGCCTCAAGGGCAACCTGCCTTCTTGCCCTGGTCCTCGGGAAAGGACGGATCTTCCCGAGGAGAAGCGCTGTCAGGGCAAGAGGCTTGCCTCGAGTTCTGGAAAGAAAAATAAGACGGCTAAGTGGGGCGGCACGGGCTGAGGATACCGGAAGTGTAGGGCAGTGTTTCCAGAAGTGCTGGTGTGTCTGTCGACGCACGCCAGGGTTCTTACCTGGACGATGCGAGGACCGTCCCAAGAAGTCACGCGCGAGCGTCGTTAATTCCACACTGTGACTTGCTTGGGAGCAGAAATGTTAACATTTGGGATGATTTTAACATGAAAAGAAGATTTGTTTATAGAAGCTTCACGGAAAGCTTCAGGCTGACAGGGGTTACTAAGAATGTCCAGCCCTGTTTGCACTGCTCTGTTTATCACCTGGAATTCAGCAGGGAGTCAGAGGGAACCGTGCTAATGGATGTCACCGCTCCGTCAAGGTCACTGTCACCACAGTCTGCGGAGGTGGAGGGGCCGGGCCGATGGTACAAGCGCTGGCTTCTCGGGTGCCTTAGTGACACTGAGGTGCGGGTGACCCCACGGAGCTGCGGGGCAAGGCTGGTAACAGGAGTCCTTGTGTCCTGGGGCCTACCCTGCCTTTG
The DNA here is from genome assembly GCF_049115385.1 of Moschus berezovskii. Classification (NCBI taxonomy): domain Eukaryota; kingdom Metazoa; phylum Chordata; class Mammalia; order Artiodactyla; family Moschidae; genus Moschus; species Moschus berezovskii. The sequence continues at coordinate 61,982,496 of NC_142482.1, read as the reverse complement.
GCTGTGTTTTCTATATAGGATTACATAATTGGCCAGCAACTTCATAATGGCTTGGATACAATAATGGCATGGTCTGACTTCCTAGGGGGCCCTTGCTTTCTGAAAACCAGATTCATCCAAAAACTTAAAAACCAAATAAATATTCCTCCAAGTGACGACTGCATTCCTGCTGTCAGGCGGCTTGTAATGACCAATTCTCGGTGCTGGGTGATGGCCTGAGCTGACCATAAATCCTACCCCGATCCTCCGTGTCAGCACAGGCTTTGGAGGCCGTAAAGCAGGCCCAGCTGGCCTGTCAGCTGCTCCCCCGGCTGAGCACCAGCTCTGCAGGCCTGCCCGGCTGGCCCGAGCCATAGCCCAGCAGACATTTTACAGCCGCTTTTTCCCCCCAAACCAGATGAAAATGATTACGCACTACAAGGGCTCTTTTGATATAACTGATTCACCGCCAGGCTGGTGTTGGACGCGGCAGGGAGGTGGGGGGATGGGGCCCTGGGGCCCCCATGTGGGAGATGCTGAGTGGTGGGTGCTGCTCAGCCCCCAACCCCTGGAGGGGGCGCAGCATCAGTGAGCCCCCTGCTCCCGGGTGCTGGGGTCACGCGTGCCTGCCCCCCACGCCGGGTCCAGCCCTCCTCTGGGAAAGAATGCTCGCCATCCCAGCTATTCCAAGCGGCATCCTTGACGTCTCGCTCCCCGGGGCCTGTCACCCTGCAGCGATTGCGAGCTGCGAACCCTCATACCTCAGCTGTTTGTCTTGGCAGCTCCCCCTGTTTTGCTAACTGGACAGATTCAGGCCAAGGCGCCCCGTCCCACCCGCCCCCTCGAGAAGGGGCGCCGTCCATCACCCCCCTGCCAGCAAGCGGGACACCCCCGGAGGTCAGCGGGGCCAGGTAGCCAGCTGCCTCCACCCTCTGCTTCTCCATCCTGAGCCAGAGGAAAATGCTGAGGCAGAGATTTGACTCGGGATGAAGAACTGAGGGTGTCTGTGAGCGGAGCAGGGCTGGCGGGGTTGAGTCGGCAGGACGGTGGGGGGCGACTGGGCAGGAGGCTGAGCTGCACAACCCCGCCCTGGGTGCTTCCCCCGACTCTTCACGGCAGGACAGACACTGCTGCGGGTAGCCGGGGGCGTCTGCACTCTGGTCTGGAGCACCAGTTTCCATCGTTTCAGAGCATGGACACACACTGACGCCAAAGGGGAGCATCAGCAGGGGAGGCGAAGGCTGAACACAGACTCCGCCTCGAGGCGGGATGGATGGAGCGTCGGATTGTCGAGCTTGAAAAACAGAAGAGGGTGGAGAGGATGCTTGTGCAGCCGTGACCGGTCCAGCTAAATCCAGACCCGCTGCCCCACTTCCCGGGAGCAGAGGGCGTGAGCCTGCGTCACTTGGGGTCACCGTCCAGTCAGGTCTCTGCATTGGACCCTGGACTTCAGGGGACATTGGCCAAGGATCGCAACTTGGCCTGCTCATCAGCCCTTACTGGAGGCCCCCATATTAGGCCTCGTGTTCGTTTAAAAGCCCTCCAGGTGAGGGAGTCTTCTGGCAACATGAGAGGAATCTAACTGAGGTGACGGTCCGGGACTCCACTGCCGGGACCACCCCGTCTCTACCACGCCCTGAGCTGAGCTTGACCTCGGCCTAAGAGGGAGCTGCAATCAACCAGAGTGACCACGGGGAGAGGGCTGGCCTTGGGGGTGTGTGGGAACCCGGGCCAGCTGAGAGCCTACCGCTTGGGACGGACAGGAAGGACGGCTCAGGCTCGACAGCCAAGGACGCTTAGCGGTTTCACCCAGGTGGTCATCTCCAGGGGAGAAACAGCCTCCCGGCTCCTTCCGTGTGAGCAGCACCGTGAGGATGGGCGGTTCTGGAAAGCTTGTCCTAACAAGGAAAAGTTAACCTCGTAAATGAAGGTCTCACGGCAGTGACAGTGTGCTGGGACCCGACTGTGCGCCCCATCTGGCCTGACTGCGGGGCCGCCTCCTACCTGGGTGTCGCCTCGTTTTCCCGTCACGTGGGAGCCATTTCTCATGGGCACACAGTCATCCTCAGGGTTGATTAACTCGCTTGAAATCTTTTCCCCAAAGTGTTCAGACAGTTCTGGCATCCTCACTGATTAGATTTTCCTATAATTCAATCCTACTCATAATTTCTAGTCAGAATTTATCTCTTCCTGTTGATGAATTACTGGCTTTGAAGCAATCTGAACATTCTTTTGGTCAAAATTTAGTACTCTATATCAGAATATTCCTTATGATTCCATTGCACAACTTTTCATTTTGTTTGTACTCTATTGAATTTAATATTAATTTTCTCTTCATTCTTTAACAAATTTAGGCTTGCCAAAAGAAGATACACACCCAAACACATTCACAGAGATACACTCATATTCATTCAAAAGATGTACATTTCAGTTCAGCTCAGTTCAGTCGCTCAGTCATGTCCGACTCTCTGCGACCCCATGAATCACAGCACGCCAGGCCTCCCTGTCCATCACCAACTCCCGGAGTTCACTCAAACTCATGTCCACAGAGTCGGTGATGCCATCCAGCCAACTCATTCTCGGTCGTCCCCTTCTCTTCCCGCCCCCAACCCTTCCCAGCATCAGAGTCTTTCATGGACCTAACATTCCAGGTTCCTATGCAATATTGCTCTTTCCAGCACCGGACCTTGCTTCTATCACCGGTCACATCCACAACTGGGTATTGGTTTTGCTTTTGCTCCATCCCTTCATTCCTTCTAGAGTTATTTCTCCGCTGATCTCCAGTAGCATACGGGGCACCAACCGACCTGGGGAATTCCTCATTCAGTAGCCTATCATTTTGCCCTTTGATACTGTTCCTGGGGTTCTCAAGGCAAGTATACTGAAGTGGTTTGCCTTTCCCTTCTCCAGTGGACCACATTCGGCTGTGGTGCATGTGATGAGATCGACGAGTTTCCTGTCATTATGATTTCAGTGTGTCTGCCCTCTGATGCCCCCTCGCAATACCTACCGTCTTATTCGGGTTTCTCTTACCTTGGGCGTGGGATATCTCTTCACAGCTGCTCCAAGAAAGCGCAGCCGCTGCACCTTACCTTGGACGAGGGGTATCTCCTCAAGGCCGCCCCCTCCTGACCTTGAATGTGGAGTGGCTCCTCTAGGCCGCCGGCCCTGGCCTCAGGCATGCGCCTCACGGCCGCACCTCTTTGTGAGGTCGGTTGCGCCGGGGCCGGCGTCTCCCACGTCTGCGCCGCCGGGCCGATGTACATTTACATACACCCAAATCAAGTCTCTCGGAGAAGGCAATGGCAAGTCACTCCAGTACTGTTGCCTAGAAATCCCATGGATGGAGGAGCCTGGTAGGCTGCAGTCCGTGGGGTCGCTAAGGGTCAGACACGACTGAGCAACTTCACTTTCACTTTTCACTTTCCACTTTCACACATTGGAGAAGGAAATGGCAACCCACTCCAGTGTTCTTGCCTGGAGAATCCCAGGGACGGGGGAGCCTGGTGGGCTTCCGTCTATGGGGTCACACAGAGTCGGACACGACTGAAGTGACTTAGCAGCAGCAGCAGCAAATCAAGTCTCTATGATTTCTCATTTGCTTTATTAAAATGCTTCGTCTTTCTAAATCCAGTAAAAAAAAAAAAAAAATGCTTCCTTTTGTATCAGATATTCCAGCTCCATCCAGAAAGAAAGAAAGCAGAATGAACTTTCGACTGGTACTGATGATCCTCTGTGTGCGGTTTTGCATGGTGACGGCTAGAGGAGCCTCCCGCAGACTAGCTTCTGAATCTGTGCATGTGAAAACCTACTTCTCGCTACCCGCAGCGGGTACCCTTGGACTGGCTCTTATCTCTGGACCTGCATCTTGCAGTCTTGGGGCTGGGCCAGTAGACACAGCGTGCGGTAGAGACACTCATGGAAGCAACGCTCCTTCAGGGTGTCCAGCAGTAAGTCGGCAGAGGAGAGGGCCTGGAGATCACATCCATTTATCCCATAGTTTCCCCAGCTCCACTCACCGCTTCCCAGAAGCCCGCATGCCCTGCAGCCACTCCGGCTCACCCTCCAAAGGGAAGGTGTGATTGATAGGAAATCAAAACGGAAGAAGACGTTAGTTCATCTTCGTTAAATGACCTTATGTTCACAGCTTTTGTTGCACATGGTCACACGAGCACATCGTGAAGGGTCACTCAAGAAACTTATGTTCGTGTGGACCATTTCCTGAGGCGTCCACCTGGCCCCCGGGAGGAGCCCACGGAATGAAGGGCCCTGAAGCTTGAGCTCTGTTGGCTTTATGGCCAATCTGCCTTAGACATCTCTTTATTCATTCAGGATTTTGTTTCTGTTAATTTTAAAAGGGTCTGCTCTGTGCCAAACATATCAAGAGCTCCATGAGGAACATGAGTGATGCTGGCTTGTCATCTGCAGCCCCCCAATCCCTCCCCACTCTGCAAAGGGCACGCTCACACTCAGCTGTCCGGGGCTCTGGTCTAGTCTGTAATGGCCTCGGAGGCGACCAAGGAGATGTATGCTGAGAGAGCAAAGGACTGCAGTGCTGGTAACAAGTCAGGCTGTCTCCAATTCTTTGCTTTCAATACAGTGACAGGAAAACCTAATTATCAGCTGGTGGATCATTAAAAATAATTTTGGTAATTGATCATTACGTGATTTTTGGCATTTAACTCAGAACAAGTTAAAAGAATTGAGTGACATCACCTTGACAAATGTTTTACTTACTACTTATTTATGTGAATAGGACTTCTTTACAAAAAAATAGTAAAAATACTTACTGCCAACTCATTTCTTATTCTAACAATAAGTAGCCCACAAATCCAATTAAAAATTACACACACACACTCACATGAAAATTTGGGGAAAGTTTGAAATGGGCAGAGACTATTAGGTATCCCTTGTAACAGGAACATACTGTTCCATGTCATCTCTGACTTGAGCTATTTTACAACCTGTAAACTGAAGAAGTTACATGATAGTGCGAATGATTCTTGACCATAGAAATATAAATATATTATGTCTGAATTATTGGAGATTCAGATAACTATTGCCTTGTGGATATTGACCAATTTTGATTTATCTGTAAATTCAACGTTTCTAATCACTTCTGTATGTGTGTATGTGTGTAATTGTTTTTTGAACTCATGGTAATTAATATCTTACTGATCTCCTCATTGGTTGATGATGAAAGTAACATCTCTGGTGTGCTTGTTTCGTGTCTTCCCTCTAGTAATGATGATTTTTGCCTTTTAAACATTTAAAAAAATCATTAAAAAATTATTTTTATCTTTTATTAGAGAAAAACCTTACCTGTGTGATTTCTGTGTGGGGAATTTATGGAGATTTTATTTTTACTTAGTTTTGGCCAGTTCAGGGGCTATGATTTTTCCATCATGACATGGTAGTGATCTCTAAGACGCAGGGCAAGGGCCAGTATGTGTGTCTCCAGATATCTTCTTAAAATCAGGATGAAACAACTCCCGTCTCAAGGGCTGTGCAAATGAATGCATGTCCCCTGGGGCACAGGTGACATTTTCAGCTGATCCACCCCCTGGCTCCCCGAGTCACTGACCCCTCAAGCACGCTGTGTGAACAGCATGATGGCTCTTTCTAATTTCTGATTAGCCATGAATTTTCCTGTTTTCTCTCTTTATGCCCCCAGAATCTTTCTCGTGAAACACCCCCCAATAGCCATCCCCCCACCCACCCACAGCCAACCCTAACCACTCAGAAAAAAGACAACAGGCTCACGATTGACTGAAATCAGATGCAGATGGATGCTCGGTTTTGTCTGGAGCCAAATGACTGTATCCACAAAGTAACCAGAAAATTCCTTGCAGTGTCAACCCCACTGCCAGGGAGAGGAAGCAGAGCTCAACCTGGCTGGTGTCCCGGAGCTCGGATGCTCCCAGGAGGTGACACGCAGAGTCGGGATCCTCACAGCTCAGTGGAGACTGGAGGGGCATCTCCTCTGAGTGGACACGACCCAGCGAGGTGGGAGGAAGAAACAGCTGAGGTTCAGCCCTTTTTTAAGATCGAGGTGTCCTCGGTTTGGCAGGAAGCCTCTGCCTGTGGGGTGAGGGCAGAGGAGAGTGGGGGCCCCGGGGTGCGAGGGCAGGTGTCCCCGGGCCTGGGACAGCCTGCAGGTCTGTAAGGCTCCTGCGCCTCCCCCTGGACTCCAGGACATGAAGGACGTACAGCGCCTGGATGTGACAGGGGCCCCGGGGAAGGGCCCAGCCCCGGGACAGTGCGCTGGCTTTGCCTCCAGGGCTGCAGCTCAAGGCTGTGTGAATCCAGCCCAGCTTCTGCGTGGCCCCAGGCCTGACTCGTCCATCTGCTTCCCACTGAGCCCCGGACACTTCAGGTGTCACCTGAAATGGCCCGGCAGACATCTAGGTGGAGAATGCTGACTGCAGTCTGCGTGGCTAGGAGCTTCTTGGCCATTTCTCCCTGCGCTCCCGGTGCCAATGGCAAGGCAGCCTCGCCAGCCAGAGACGCGAATGGACTTCGGCATCATGCCCTTTCTGTGAGGCCCGTGGGCAGCAGCCGAGGCTTATTAGCTTTGATTTCCAGCCAGCTCTCAGACATTCAGGCAGACTCATGCACACACGCGGAAGCACAAGTGCACACCCGGGCATACATGCACACACATGACCCCAAGCTCGCGCACACAAGTACACACTCGCACACAGTTGTACACAATTTTACACACATGTACAGACCTGTGAACACTTCTACACACATATGCACACGCCTGTACACACATGTACACACTTGTACACAATCGTGCACACTTGAACACTTGTGAACTCATGTAAATACTTGTACACACGTGAACACACACACACTGTAAGTGTGTACAGGTGTGGACACGTGTGTACAAGTGTGCACGATTGTACTCAATTGTGTGTTCAGAGGTAGATTGCCCCTTCTCCTCCTCCTGCCCATCCTGACACCGTGTGGCTGACACAGGACAGCTACACAGTCTGGGCTCTTGTCCAGACATGGGGGCTGCTGAGGAGAGAAGCAGAGATGGCCCCTCTGCTGGTTTCCATCTCTGGGAGAATGGGCGTTGCGATCACCGAAGATAAATCAGGGTCTGCTGAGCAGGAGCACAAGTCACTGCGAGACGAGCGGATGCTAAACGAAGCTCGGAAGTTCAAGGGGGGCTTGAGATGTGGGTTTGGCAAACAATGGTGTCCGGTCAGTTGAGAGGGTTAGGTCTGCAGCTGAGCCATCCCTGGGGCAGGTATGGAGGGCCCCGGCCTCCCACCTGAATGCCCTGCTGTGCTGCAGGTGCCCCGGCCCAGGCCTGCAACTCCTTCTGAGTGCAGGCCCCCAGGGCTTGAGGGTGGAGGCTGGGGAATCAGGGGAAAGGCTGCCGCCAGGTGTGAGACAGAGGCCGCCCTGGAGGTGAGCTGGGAAGGGCGTCTCAAGGTCAGGGGACAGGAAACTGGGCCTGAAGTGACCGAGGGAAAGTCATTCCTCCGGCGTTTACGGGAATGATGGGGAGGTCCAGCCTTCCCACAGGATGTGGGCAGGATGCTCAGCCAGTTCTGATTGAGTCCTAGAGGACCTGGTGTGCCCCGCTGACCCCTGAGTTACACAATCTCCACCCTGCACTCCTCTGGCCAAAACTTGGCGCAAAGGACGAAGAAACCCAGGGTCTTAATGTCCCCAGAGACTCAGCCACTGCAGATGCGTGATGGCACCTGGCAGCCCAGCCACGTCCGTCACACGGCTGTCCCTCCTCACACTAGTGATGCTGGAGGCCCACAGCGTCGGGGGCAGGCGGACGAAGGGCTTGGCCTCCCCTGGGACTGAGTTTTCACATTAGACCGACTGCCTGCTTGCCTGGGACTCTCCCTTTGCTGTGAATTCTCTGAGGACCTGACGGCCTGTGTGTGTGTTGGGGTGGGGCGCAGACCCGCCCTCAGGGGTCTGGAAACTGATCTGGAGGAAGGGCTGGTGCTCGCCAGGCCAGGAGGGGACAGCGGTGGATGCCGGGCTAATGCGTCACAGCCCCCGAGGGTCCCTCAGCTCTGCTAACTGCAGCATAGACGTCCCAGGAAGGAGAATAACCTGCAAAGTGACGGATGCAGGTGTGCACGCTGCTGGCGCGTGGCGAGGCCCACATGCACGGGGCACACACGCAGACTCAAAGCACCCTTTCCTCATCCTCCCGGACGCCGGGTGTGTGCACGAGTGTGTGTGCTGTGTACTCCGTCTCCATACTAAACGGAGAGAGAGGTCAGGGTGGGCCATGGGGAGGAGGTGCTCAGCCGGCTACACGAGAGGGTCCTGACGGTGTCGGGAGCGGCTGTCTGGACAGAAGCGGTGAAGACGTGCCTGGAGACGGGCTGCCTGTGTCTGGAGTCCAGCTCTGCACATTCGAGCCGTGGGAGCCCCTTGACTTCCCGCCCCGCCTTTTCTGTTTCCAACAGCGTCCAGTCGATATCGTCCGGCGGAGGGCGGCCGTGGGGATGGACGAGTGGCCGCCCACGGAGCCTCAGGACAGGGACGGGCGGGGCGGGCGCCCATGGGGGAGCAGCCGCTGTGGTTGTTTCCATCGAGATCCTGTGGGTCTCCACTCGCCGTGCGGCGGGGCCCAGCGTCCGCGTCCAGATCTAGGAGCAAAGCTCTTCCTTCTCACCGGGCGCGGGCGGCGGGTGCGTCCCCGTCCCCGTAAGAGCAGGAGTCAGCGGTTGCCCGGGAGGCTCCGCGCCCCGGGACACAGCAGCCCAGCGAGCCTCCAGGGCGCCCGCAGCGCCCAGCTCCAGACAGACACGGAGTTCAGAGTGGGCAACTCCGGTCGCCATCCCATCGTTCACGGCCCCTCACCTCTCCAATGGTAAGATTCGCTCTGCACAGGTCAGATGGCAACACCGAATCGAAATTCCCGGCACAAGAGCCACGCAGGCCACAGGGGAAAAGGACTCCTGCCTTCATTCCCTGCCTGGTCCTGTCCTGTGAGAAGCAGTGGTTTCTCCAAGGACGTCCCAAGCCGCAAGCAGGAAAGGTGTCTGACAGCGTTTCCTGGTGACCCCCCAGCATTCGGGGATGAACGTGGGTTATAAATATAAATATATGACCACTGTCCTGTCTGGTGATTGGCAGGCTTAAGCAGCCACAACTCGGAGGCAGGACAGCCAGCCCCAGGTGGCTATTAAGAGCCCCGGAGCCGAGGTAAGATGAGAAGCCTGGCTTCCAGTGGCATCATGTTCTTTCCTGGTGGCTGAGACAACTCCTGCCCAGCCGCCTAGGGGAGCCTTCGGGAAGGCACTGCCCAGGTCTAGTTTCTCTGTAACACCTCCCTGTTGGGAAGTTACATCTTTCAAACTTGCCACATGGAATGACTGCCATTAGGAAAGAATTTCATGGCCTCACATTTAATATAAGCTAATGGATTCTGGAGGATTTTGAGCAGCAGATACTAAGTTTCAGCAGCCTCCTGAGAAGGTTGAATGACACACGAGCTCCAAAGCACCTGAGAGCGCCACGTCCCTATCCACAGGATCAAGCACTCGTGCTGAGCTGACCTACTCAGATTTGCTGGGACACACGCTGGCCCCAGGCCTCCGCATGTGTGGTCAGCCCCTCGCTTTTCCAACGTCCACTGAGTTGTGAAGGCACCTCCACATGTAGGAACAAGATAAGGTAAATCCACAGACTGACTTTACGGATGGAGATTTGGTAGAGAAAACTCTTTCCATAGATGAGGGCCAGAGCACAGGGAAATGTGTCAGAGAGGTGTCAGTGTGGTGTGAAAGGTTGTTAACCACAGTTACGTTCTTATGCTAAAGTATTTTCAGTTTGATGTTTCCAATAGTCACGTATGGATGTAAGAGCTGGACTATTAAGAAAGCTGAGCACTGAAGAATTGGTGCTTTTGAACTGTGGTGTTGGAGAAGACTCTTGAGAGTCCCTTGGACTGCAAGGAGATCCAACCAGTCCATCCTAGAGGAGATCAGTCTTGAATATTCACTGGAAGGACTGATGCTGAAGCTGAAACTCCAGTACTTTGGCCACGTGCTATGAAGAGCTGACTCATTTGAAAAGACCCTGATGCCGGGAAAGGTTAAGGGAGGGAGGAGAAGGGGGTGACAGACGATGAGATGGTTGGAGGGCATCACTGACTCGATGGACATGAGTTTGAGCAAATCCCGGGAGTTGGTGCTGGATAGGGAGGCCTGGCGTGCTACAGTCTGAGAGGCCTGGGGTCGCAGAGTCAGACTCGACTGAGCAACTGAACTGAACCAAAGGCAGGAAGATGAAACATCACCTGACGACTCTGATAATGTAGCTTCTCCCTCCCTCCTTCCTTCCTTCTTTCCTTATTACAACACATATAACAAGACGTACCGTTTCCACCATCTTTCAGTGCACGGGGCGGGAGCGTTCCCTGCATTCACGCTGCTGAGCCACCACCCCCATCCGCCTCCAGAACGTTCCTTTCCCCAAACTGTAACTCTGTCCTCATGAAGCGTCTTCACTGTTTTTGAAAAGCTGGTATAACACTGAGGTGACATCATGGCGACACATGGAAACATTTGGAGCCGTGCCTCGTGGGGGGGCAGCCCTCAGGGCAGGCAGGCGGGCTTCAGGCCAGCAGGACAGGCTCGCAGACCGACCTCCTGCATTAGGAGCTGCGCCGGCTCGTCGCTGGGTCTCGGCACGTCCTGCAGGGACCACGTGGAGGAGGAGGACCCCGCGTGCCCAGTGTCGCCCGTGTCTTCCTTTCTGGCCCTCCAAGCGGACCCACTGCCCTATCCCTCGCGGGAGAGCAGGTCAACACCAACATGTCGTCACTCGGGGCCCAAGGCCGGTACTTAAAAACTCATCTATAAGTGTGGCTATTGCCAAATTGCCCAGAGAAATTATCTTTGAGCAAAGGGAAAAGTATTTGTCACTCCCGATGGGGTGACTTTTCTCCAAAGTAAACAGCAGCATCCTTCCAAAAATAGCCCCTCCGTGTACTGGGTCAAAGGTGTTTACACTCAGCCAGAGCCATGGAGAGCCAGGAGCCACCCTACTGTGCCCGCAGAGGGCCTTTCCTGTGTGCCCTCTGGAAAAGCCTCTAGGAAGGATGGAGCCTCCGGGGTGGAGAGGGGACACCTGTCAGGGCTGAGGCCGGGATGAGGAGGGGCCAGCTGGTGGTCTGGGCCTGGACTGGGTGGGCTTGCTGGCCGCCCAGATGCCGTAGGGCCCACTTCTCAGGGAAGGAGACAGGCACGCAGTGAGGGCGGGTTATGTCTGGGGAGTGAAAAACATTCAGAAATTATGTTCTGAAGCCTAGCTCCAATGTTTCCTGTTTTTATGATCTAGAATTGCTTTGGGAGCCTTTAGGGTCAGTGAACCCCGGGGAGGCGGGAGAACCACGTGCAGACGCTGCGGCTGGCAGCCAGAGCGCTGATGCAGCAGCGTGCCCACGGCCACGGCGCTGGGAACAGCTGTCCCCGAGCGGCGGACGTGGCACAGGGGGCGGGGGCAGAGACGGACAGGAAGGTCTGCTGGGGGCCAGCCGCCTCGCTGTCTTGCTGAGGCCTCAAGAGTTCAGGATCCTGGAGCTGAGATAACTCATGCAAGGACACACGGCTGAGTCTGTCAAGGCCCTTCCTCCAGACTCCACAGACCACAATCTCAAACCTGCTGCAGCTGCTAAGACAGTCCAGGCCCTCTGACTGCCTCCTTCTGGAAGAGGGACACTGTGCTAGTCAGCGTTCTCCAAAGGATCCGAACCAAAAGCACGGACATGTATCTATCAGCTCTCTGTCATCTGCCCGTCTATCATGATCTATTAACTGTCTGTCATCTGCCCGTCTATCATCTACCTGTCTGTCTGTCATCGCTCATTTATCCATCCGTCTACCTTGTGTCTGTTACCCGTCTATCTCCCATGCGTCATCCATCATCCATCTATATCCGCCATGCATGCATTACCTATCTGTTCATTGACCGTGTATCTACCGTCCATCTGTGTTCACGAGAGAGGGGTTTACTATAAGGAACTGGCTCACACGACCTGGGAGGCTGGCAGCCAGGATCCCAGTTGATGAGGGGAAGGGGAGCTGATGGTGAGGCCGCAGGTCCAAGTCAGAAGGCCTGCGAACCAGGAAAGCTGACGGAGCAAATTCTTATCCAAGGCGAATCTGAAGGCAGGAAAAGACCAGGGCCACAGGCAGAGAGTGAATTCTCTCCAATCCAGGCTTTCTGTTTGGATTAATCCAGACTGATTGTATGAGGCCCGCCCGCACTGGGGAGGGCAGTCTCCTTTGCTCAGCCTACTGAATCAAATTAATCTCATCCTCAAACCCTCTAGAAGATGCACCCAGAATCACATATGGCCAAATACCTGGACCCTTGGTGGCCCTGACAAGTTAATGCAAAAATCAGAGTACTGATTGTAAAAGAATTTTAGATAAATCATTTCGAGGAGAAATATGTTCAGTCACTCAATCATGTCCTACTCTTTGTGACCCCATGGACTGCAGCACGCCAGGCTTCCCTGTCCTTCACCATCTCCCTGAGCTTGCTCAAACTCATGTCCATCGAGTAGATGGTGCCATCCAACCATCTCATCCTCTGTCACCCAAGAAGACACAGACGTGAGGAAAGTTACAGGAAAACATGTCTGAGAGTTTTAGCAATGCCATTTTACATCCACATAATAACAAAATGAAAATCTTTATATGCAGTCCTAAGAGACTTTACATAGATATGTGGTTTCGAGGTCAAGCACTAAATTCCCATTTAGCAGATGGAGACGCTGAGGCCCAAAGAGAACGAGTGACTTCTGTAAGGTCATAAATGAAGATCGAAGAAGTAGCACCAGAACAGCACATTGTCTGACAGCTCAGCTCTTTCTGTAATAACAGCTGCTTCTGAGTAGACCTGGCTGATGCATTTTAAATTCAGGTGGATCCAGAGGGTAACCATCAGTAGCGAAATTAAAGTTTTGTTCGTCTAAAAACCTTGGAAATTTTTTAAATCCAATTTTTTTTAAGTTGCTACTTGGTGTGAAAGTGAAAGTGTTAGTCACTCAGTTGTGTCTGACTCTTTGCGACCCCCTGGATTATATGGCCTGCCGGGCTCCACTGTCCATGGGACTCTCCAGGCAAGAATCCTGGAGTGGGTTGCCATTCTCTTCTCCAGGGTATCTTCCCGACCCAGGATTCAAACCCAGGTCTCCCGCATGGCAGGCAGATTCCTTACCATCTGAGCCACCAGGGAAATGCATTGCTTGGTGTACTTAGATTTGAAAACATCAAACTCTTTCCAGAATAAAGTCTGTGTGAGCCTCAGAGGCTCTGAATAATTTTTGCAATCTCAAGCATATAACGCCTAACACGAATTTTAGCTGTGGACCACCAGGGAGGGGGAAATGGTTGAGAAGATTGAAAGAGTGAGGCGAGAGCCTGGAAAACTCATTTTATTGGACAAGGACTGTGACGGGCGTCATGCTGTCCGACGGAGGCGGTGTGTCTTCGTTCAGCGGGCCTCCGGTCCCCTGAGGGGCGGGAGGAATTCTCTGGATGGAGTGCTGCTTAAGTTCTTGGGGGAATTTAGTGATAGGCTGTGGGAGGGACGGACATCCGGGAGCTTTGCTGAGCAAGATCCCCAGTCCCCCCAGCTGAGCACCCAGACAATGATTCTCCTGTGTGAAAGCCAGAGTCAGACAGATTTCCCAAAGGTCCCAGTGTCAGACGGACGGCCTGAGGGAACAGCAATGAAGTGTCAAGGCTGCAGGGGAGGGGAGGCGGGGGAGGGCCACGTTAGGAGTGACGGATGACAGTCAGAGGCGTCCAGGTGTTCTTATTACTTTAAATTTTGCTTTCAGCGTCGTGTTTGCAAATAGATTAGTAATGCCAGTTATGCTCGTGCTTAACCTTTACCCTGCTGTATGACTCATCGTGTCTACCTCTGGCCTGGGCCCCCTCTGAGACCCAGGCCCTCTACCTCTGGCCTGGGCCCCCTCTGAGACCCAGGCCCTCTACCTCTGGCCTGGGCCCCCTCTGAGACCCAGGCCCTCTACCTCTGGCCTGGGCCCCCTCTGAGACCCAGGCCCTCTACCTCTGGCCTGGGCCCCCTCTGAGACCCAGGCCCTCTACCTCTGGCCTGGGCCCCCTCTGAGACCCAGGCCCTCTACCTCTGGCCTGGCCCCCTCTGAGACCCAGGCCCCCTACCTCTGGCCCCCTCTGAGACCCAGGCCCTCTACCTCTGGCCTGGGCCCCCTCTGAGACCCAGGCCCTCTACCTCTGGCCTGGGCCCCCTCTGAGACCCAGGCCCTCTACCTCTGGCCTGGGCCCCCTCTGAGACCCAGGCCCTCTACCTCTGGCCTGGCCCCCTCTGAGACCCAGGCCCCCTACCTCTGGCCCCCTCTGAGACCCAGGCCCTCTACCTCTGGCCTGGCCCCCTCTGAGACCCAGGCCCTCTACCTCTGGCCTGGGCCCCCTCTGAGACCCAGGCCCTCTACCTCTGGCCTGGGCCCCCTCTGAGACCCAGGCCCGTGATCCCCACTGCCCGTCTGACATTTCCTCTGAGACGCTCCAGAGCAGCTCAATCCTGACGTGTCCGAAACCAAAGTTGTTTCTCTTGAAAGCCTGGTGCTTGCTCAGCTCATTATCCCGATGACAGGCACCACCAGCCAGACACTGGGGTGCAGCTGAGCACCCTGGGGTCACCTCCAGCCCTCCCCTCCCTTCCCCTACACCCTCTGCACCCGCATCCAGGCCCCCGAGTTCCCCCCTCAGACCACTGCAGTCACCATTCTGCCCACGCCCCTGCTGTCCGTTTGGGGTGAGTTCCCACCTGCTGCTGGAACAGCCTTGTTCAAAATGAGGTGAAAACCACATCACTGGCTTCCCTCCACCTTAGGGGAGCATGCTGGCCATGTGGTCTCCCAGACCCCGGCATGGCTGGGCCAGACGTCCTCAGCACGCCAGGCTTCTTGCCCTGAGCCTTGCACTCCAGCCCCCAACCAGGTGCCCGCGCCCGCCGTCACAGACCCGGCCGCCCCACCCTGACCAGGCCTCTGTTCTGCCTCAGCCTCTCTGTGAAAGTGAAAGCCGCTCAGTCGTGTCCGACTCTTGACCCCATGGGTGGTAGCCCGCCAGGCTCCTCTGTCCATGGAATTCTCCAGGCAGGAACTCTGGAGAGGGTAGCCGTTCCCTCCTCTGGGGCATCTTCCCGACCCAGGGACTGAAGTCCGGTCTCCCGCGCTGCAGGCAGATCCTTTCCCAGCTGAGACCCCGGGGAAGCCCATTTGTCTCTGCCTGTGTGCAGCGTCCTCCCTGCTGTGCCTGGTGACTGCCCCTCACCTCCTTCACACCTTGCCAGGCCCAGGCTTCTTCCCGGAGCCCTTTCCCCTCATCCCCACTGGGCCCCAGCCCTGTAGGAGGACCGCGGAGCTCGGTCTGAAGGTTTTTACAAATTGCAGTTAAACAGGTAGTCTTGTGATCGTGATCGCTGCATGGCTGTCTCCGCCCCCGAACAGGCAGGGACCATTTCTGGTTTTACTCTTTTGATCTGGGGATGGGAAAAATAAGTAAGTGAATCCTAATTGAGCAAGAAATGGC
Organism: Moschus berezovskii; assembly: GCF_049115385.1. Taxonomy (NCBI): domain Eukaryota; kingdom Metazoa; phylum Chordata; class Mammalia; order Artiodactyla; family Moschidae; genus Moschus; species Moschus berezovskii. The sequence goes on along the minus strand of NC_142482.1, from coordinate 61,966,930 downwards.
CACCACATCTAAAAGAGGCCCGACGGCTGAGGCTTGGGTGGAACCAGGTCACTGCTGCCCACTCTCTGCTGTTTGCTCTCCTTTAAACAAGAAAAGACACAGGGAGAGGGTTGTGCTAAGAACTTCCTGAGGATCGCAAACCTTAAAGGTTATGCTCAAAGGTTTCTGGCAAATGAATCTGTAATATCATTAATCAGATTTGATTCTGCAGAAATCAACTTAGAAACTATTCCATCAGACCTCCTACTTGCCCCCTTTCCATCAGTTTCCAGAGAGGACAGCCTGAGTGGGTGGTGCATACGTTAATTTCCTGATTTTCTAGTGATCCGTCTCCTTCCTTACTGTTTCTCCTATTCCATTGGTGGTGGCTGTCTCTGCACAACGGAGTTTTCCTTGGTTCCCTTCCAAGATAAAACGTCCTCACAAGTTTGGAGGACCCGGGTTGGAGGACAACTTTGAAGTATCTTGGGATCCAAGGCAACTGACCTGTGCCACGTCCATCTCTCAGTTCTTCACGATTTGTGCTGGTTTTCACCAAAGTAAATCAAGTTACGCACCTGAAGGCTAGTAAGGCTACTAAACTTAGTAAGTTGAACAACGGGTTGGCGAGCCTTTCCTTTTCCCATTTTGCTGGATATGAAAGTTAATCTCCGTTGAGAGGCGTTCAGCAAGCGGAAGTTTGAGTTTGGGGTAAATCTGCTTGATTTGCGAGTATTTGCTGGCGCTTTCAACCCTATCTGCATTAACATTCTTAAATTACACAAAATTTACAAAGGCAGTGGAGACAAGACGTGCTTGCCCTCCATGGGGACTTTGGTGATATTGTAAATCAGCCATTCTAGCTCTCAGGGCCAACCGGACCTCTTGGCCTTTGGATTTTCGGAACATAATTCAGTCTCAGCTCGGGTTCATCTATGTGTCTTCTTCCCAGAAGAGCAGGAAAGGCATCCTGAGAGTTTTTGGATCACAGTTTATTAAAGTTCTTAAATCATCTCAAAAGGGGAAATATGACCCGAGTAAAACAAGTAAATTTTTTTTAAAAAATGGCCATCAGAACAAAGCCTGGTGTTTTAAACTGTACAATTAATGGTGATTTTGGCTGCAAGAAGCCCAGAGAACTGTTTCAGGCTTCTGTGGGATTGAGTCACATTCTCACAGCCATGTATTTATATGAATACTATGAGTATCAATAATAAGAAACACGTCTGTACGTTGTCCACATAATGCAGTATTAGAAACTTGAGGCCAGCTTTCAACAGCTGAAGCATTAGCTTTGACAATTTTCTTGTATATTAGAATCATTCTGAATCAGCAACTTGGTGAGATGGTCGATTTGGACAATCTGGACCCCAGAGTGGTGTCTTGGGTCTGGTGTGTTGCTTGGGCTGTCTGGGCATTTCCGAGGCAGTGGACGATCGCCGGTGGAGAAGGGGGAAAGGCCCTCCCTGCACGTATGCCTCCTCTCTGGGCAGGTGTCTAAATCTGCGCTGCTAAGAACTTGCCTTTCCTGTGTTGAGGGAGTGACTTTAGAAGGTCTGACATTTTTCCTCTTCATTCCTGAAACCCAGACAGCACAGGGACCCTGTGAGCCCCTGATGGCAATTGAGGGATGAAAGGTCTTAATTGACAAAAGAGCCCCTTGGCTAAATGCTTGTCTTTGTAGAACTTGTCAAAAGTGTTCAGTTTCAAGCCAAAAAGCTGCCAGAAGGAAGGCCGATCACTGATGACAGAAAGATTAGGAGAGCACAGATCTGCCGGGCGCACAGATGCACAAAATGGGGCAGGAGGCGGGGTCGGCGGAGGGCAGCTAACCCACAGGGGTCCTCACGGGGAGGGCTGGGACCGGCGTCCACCTCCCACTCGACGAGCGGTGACTCATCTCTGCCCCAAGAAGCTGAAAGCTCGAGCTCCAGGTGTGTTTCTAACTGTCTTTTTGCTCATTGTGCGTCTACACTGCATCAGACTTCGGAGAAAACTGAGGCATAAAACAAGCAAATGACTGCCCAGGTCATTTGCTGGCGGACCCCTCTCGGGCGGGAGGCAGGGGTCTGCTATATTCCAGTGGCGACCACACACACACACACACACACACACACACAGGCAGACTCAGCCCATTGTGGGTTTTCTTCAGGCTGTGGATTACCTCCAAGAAAAGTCCCATCTTTTCTGAGTTCTAAACAGGGCTATAAATAAGCTATTTTAGTCCAGCTGAGAAAGTTTAACAAATGGGCAGAGTTAAGACATGTGAATGGTCCAGACAACAGCTGTGCCCAGGCCCTGGTGGTGGCGGTTCTGGTTTGTTCTTGGCCGTCGAGGGCAGTTGTGCAAAGCTCTGGGTCAGCTCTAGAAGGGTGGGGACCTTTCCCCTCGATCTTCCTGCAGACACACCCCCTGTGGTGCTGGATGAAGGAATGGACTCCAGTCCATCCATCCTGGGACTTCCTATAAGTTCTGATTACCTAGAAAAGAAGTTGGCATTTGGCCAAGGAGGCATTTTGAACATTTCTATTTTCTCCAAAACTGTGGAATTTCTATCTACATCAGTACCTGCCCCCCACTGCCCTACGCAGTGAGGGAAATGTCGTCTTAACGGCCTCCACTTCCAAACCTCTGCCAGGCAGGATGACAGCAGTGAACACTTGGCAAAGGCAGAGAATCCAGAGAGGGTGGGATGACTTCCAGAGCTTCCGGGGGGGAAAGGGGCAGGTGGGCAGGGAGAAAGGTGCGCCTCAAGCTGAGACTGACTGAAGGGGTCTTTTCGATGAGCTTGGAGGGAGTTTTTGGAGAAGCTGACATGTGATAGAGACGTGAAAAGATGTGAAGAGAAAAAGAGCGATTGGAAAGAAGACTTTCTGGAGTCCCTTGTCTGCTTTTATGTCTGTTTGTTTGTTTTTAATTAATAGAGTCCCCTTTTGCATTTTACAGAGACCCCAGGAAAATCTATTTTAATTGCTTTTCTAATGAAAGAACCTGGGATGTCAGACAATGTTTCTTTGCGTTTAACATCTTACCAAGAATGGCTGGCAGAATGTGGGCTTATGTGGGTGATGCAGGGCGTAACAAAAGCCCTGCCCACAGGGTGCTGGGCATCGGCGCTCAGGGGCACCTGCATCAAGACCCAAACGCCCAGGTGTCTGTCCGGCTGTGCTGAGCATCTCCACGTGAGTCTGCTGTGTCAGTCGTGGAGACACCCAGTGTCCCACTGTGATGCCCGTCAGACAAGAACGCAGGTCAGGGCTCAGCAACACTGCCTTAAACCAAGGACACTGAACATCGCCACAGTCACTCGTGCCTGTAGGCTGCACTGTCGGGAGTAAGAAGGCTTGTTTTAAGCCGTTCGTGTAGTCAGGACAGGACAAGGACTTTAACAGCAGAAAATGCAAGTTTCCTTTTTCTTTCTTTCTTTTCTTAAAAATGCCACTACTTTCAAAAACAAAAGGGAGCCAAGCCATCAGTCAGAGGTGAAACGGTCAGCGTCCACCTACGTCTCCATCTGTGCCACAGCGATTTTCACCAGCAACTTAAAAAATCCTGTCATAAGCAGAAAACAGATCTGGCCATGAAAGTAAACTCCGCTTCCTGCCAGTGACTGAATGTGACTTCCAGGTTTATAAACTCCGAGGCCACTCACATCACGTTAGCTGTTGAGCCGGGGCGAGGTTTGGCTTTCAGAGATGTTTACAATATTTTTCAAGTTTTGTAATAAGCGAGTGTCCAGTGAAATTCACCATGTGGATAGCAGGAATGGGGCAGCCTGACAGTCTTGTGCTGTGTTCCCGGCGTCAGGGGCCTGCCCTGCCAGCCCAAGAGAGAGGCTTAAATAGTATCAAAGTGACATGGTGGTGCTGAGTTAGAAGCTGTGGATGGCCATTATCTGCAGGGTCTACACCCCAGTGCTGAGAGAAGTCATCCTTTCTCAAACTCTAGCAGATTAAAGGTTTGCATGTGCTGTGGGCAGGAAGCCAGCCATTTCTGGAAATATGAGGAAAAGGTATAGATCTGTATCTCCTGTCTGTTTTCATGAAGTGTGAATTCACCCTGCTCAAATTATTCTATTTGAAGCTGGTCTGGGAACCTGCGTTGGCAAGGAGCAGCCATGTCTGTAGAATGACTCAATCATTCCAGTTTCCTGCAGCCTGGTGACCCCCAGCCCCAAAGCAGCTGCCACTCACACCCAACCGCCATCACCAAGATGTCCCGTACTGCCCTTCCCGGAAGCTGCCCCCGGGGCCCTGGCATCTGGAGGCCCCACGACCTTGGCTGGAGGCTCTGCTGGGAGTGGAGGGATAGCTGCAGACACGGGACATGGAAACGCCTGGGGTCCTTAGACATAATCAGACACAATCTGCAGAGCTTCAGGCCTCTGTGTTTGGCAGCAGAGTCCCCTGTCCATTCTGTGATGTCTCCAGGGCCGTGGCATCAAGCTTTCTGGCAGCCCCTCTTCACTCAAGCCTGCATATTGTGCTTTTTTTAAACCAGATTCGGTACAATGATGTCAGGGAGGCAGAGGAGGAAGAGGGAGATGTGCTGACCGGCTCGCGCGTCCCCCGCCGCCCCGCCCGGCTCCCCAAGGCCTTTGTGACCCTCTCAGTCTGCGTCTCCGTGTGTGCTGCTTGGGGGTGTTTCGCCCTTCCTCCGTCCTGATAGTCGTGTTCAGCTTGCTGTACTGCTTGCTGAAGTCAGTGAAAATTAAGATCTAAGACGCCATGAATATTAGTTAAGGCATGTGTTTGACTGAATGCAGTACAAAACCTGAAGATGTTTAAAAACTAAGGACTTTATCTGTGTCAGATAATAAGAAATCTTAGTGTCAAAACCAGGCTACTTCCCAGGCTCCATCTACCTTCCTGCTCTGGTATCTTCCGCAGGTATGTCTTCATCATCATGGTGGCAAGATGGCTGCTGCACCTCCAGGCCCTGTGTTCCAGGCAGGAAGAAAGGTGAGTGAAGGGGAAAGGGTGAAAACCTGAAACAGACAGACCCACAGGATCTTCCGTCTTTAAAATGCTTTGTGGGACACTGTCCTTAGAGGCCCACTTGCATCTCGTAGCCCAGAGCTGGCTCTTTCATCTACCCTTTGCTGCATAAATTCTATAGCTTCTGTAATAGAGGATGGGGACTGTAAGACCTCTGAGTAGTTTTGGGAGGACTTTCACACTGTTCAGGATAATCCATAGGAAACATATACCTTGGTTCCAACACGTAAGTGGTAAGTTGAGAGTCGGGACCTCACGTGAGCTGCACGGAGACAGGACAGCGGCAGCCTAGCCTGTGTCCTTGGACTGATGCTGTGGTGCCTCCTGCCACCTTTCCCCCAAACCGTTACTATGAACAAGTCAGAAGGGTTTAACCGGAACGCCTGCCTAGCCGGGACCTTGAGCCTACTATTAACAGTCTCCTGGCGTCTTTTCGTAAATCTCTCCACCCGTCAAAACCCCATCAAGACATAAAACAGGAAAGTCCCTGATTTCCCCCTTCACAGTCAGATAGCTTCTCTTCCAGCTTTGGACTTGGCCTGGTCAAGGGCTTCAGATAAATGGAATAACACAGTAGGTCTTCTTTTGGGTAAGTGAAGATTCAGGATGATATTTTTGAGAATCACCCAGGTGTATCATTGCAAAAGCTAATTTATTTCACTCATTGTATGAGACCAAAACAAACTCTGGATCCCACTTGGGTTCAAATCACCAACTGTATTTTTGAGGCTTATTTATTCTTTTTTTTTTCCCCCCCTGAGGAACCAGATGAAACTCTGGGCTTTTATCAGAAGCAGAAGCTTATCCCTATCCAAAATGAAAGTACACAAATTCATACATATGGAAAAGATCCTAACTGCCTCTTAAATGAGACAAATTTTCAGCAGAAAGGCCCAAAACAAACTGGTTCTAGTCCTATGAATTAAAAAAAATATTTATGGGGAAAAAAATCATTTTTGTTTTAAAGAATAGTTAAAAAAAAAAGTCCCTCTTCCAGGCCATAGGGCTTCCTTTGTCCAATCAGGCTGGAGTATGCCAGGGGAGAAGTCAGCTTGCTTAGAAGTCATTATCTGATGAAGAAGGAACAAGAGTCCTTTCTCTGAAACCTCTATAGACAGCACAGAACTTTAAAGCTATCAGAGCAATGCTGCCCTTCTCTGTGGCAAAGAATGCCATCTCCCGGAAATAAATATCTTTATTTCATAAGAGGGAATGTGGGTTTGGGAACTTTGAAATGACTCATCTTAGATTTCTTGTCTCTGAGAGATATAAATTAGCAGCAGCAAAATCTTATGGACCTTTGAATGCTTCAGCGCTTGAATTGTAAATTAAAGTTTGTTTAGCCATTCAGTGGAGCTTAACCATACCAGAAAGAGCTGTTAAATATTTTATGGTGTCTGAATGCATTTGCAACCCTGGGCACCATTCCTGTCCCCTGACACATTTTTGTTCAAGTGAGAAAGGGAACGACAGAATGCACATAAAAATATTCCCAGTTAACAGAAGTTTAAATGAATTAAAGAAAGAAAGAAAGTACACACATGTTTGCATTTAGACATGGTATAGGGCCAATTTTTTCATGAAGAGCCTTATTACTTCTGCTCTAAGCGATGCTCTGAATGTTCAGCATTTGACAAGGGGAATTTCCCTCCCTGCTCTCCTTCCCCAATAGTATATATTAAACTAATTGCTTTATTTTAACAAGGGGGACCCTGTTTCCCCCAGCCATCCTCCTGACCCCCAGCTTGAACTTCAACTCCGAGGATCTTTGCCGAGAGATAATTGCACCATCGATATGATTTAAGGCACTTTCGCTCTAGTGCGTGAAGTCTTCTCTGTCTCCAGAAACATTTTTAACTCTCAAAGGGTCAGATTCCCATCCTGCATAATTCTTGGAGAGTCATATAAAAAATTTGGCCCAGAGTTTCCTTATCATTTATAATTTTCAAAATGCTCTCAGAGTCACAGACCTATCTAGTGTTTCAGAGATGAACAATTTGCTGTTTTTCAAGAATAAAAATTCTCTAAAGAGTAATGTTAGGAAGCCAATAAGATTAAGACTGTCACAGGGAAACTGTAAATAACACGCCTGCCAGAGTCTACAGCGCCCGCATCTCAGGTCTCCGTTTATAAACCATTCTTCAGCTTCTCCTTAAAAAGCATTCATGGTCGAAGTGAACAAACATGGAAAACTGGCATGTGGTGAGGCGTTGGCCATCGTGCTGTGGATGGAGAGGTGAAGGGGGCACCCCTCTGAAGGTCCCCACCCTCAAGACTCAAGATTCTCCTTCTCCGGAAAGCTCCTCCGACCCACCTGCCCTCAAGTCCCGGGGCAGCGGTGCTGAGTCCTGCAGTTGGTGGACCCTGCTTCCTTCCCACCTCCTCCTTTTCCTGGCAGGATGCTTTCTGCACTTGTGCATTACACACGCACACATACAGGTGCATACACATCTGAAGCAAACGTACAAGCCCCACGCACACCCAGCCCCTGCAGGCAGACACACACTCACACCCACTTTCAGGATGAGCAGCTTTAAGGTATTTACATTCTCTCAGGTCCTCACTCCTTGAGGAGACCCTTGCTCTCTCAGGCTGGTCTAAGGCAAGCACTAAGCCTGCCTCCTCTGGAAGGCGTTGGGTCCGTTGACAGTGCAAATATCCTGTATCTCCAGGTAACTTCCGCAGGACCAGGGCTCAGCAGCATTGTTCTGTGAAGGCCAGAGAATGAGCTTCATAATAATATTACTTCAGACCTTGTGGGCTGCACGGTCTTTGCCTCAACTCTTCAACTGCAAAGAGGCCACATCCACAGGCAAACAAGTGGTGTGGCCGTGTTCCAATAAAACTTTATTCGAGGACATTAAAGTTTGCATTTCATCTAATTTTGACATGAAATATTATTCTTCTCATTTTTCAAAACCATTTACAACTGTAAAAGTGACTCTTAGCTCACAGGCTATAAATAAACAGACAGTGGGCTAGACTAGACCCACTGCCAACAGCTTACTGAACCCGGTACTTTCCAGAGTATAAATTCTAAGGACTGGGCTTTTCAGGTTTGTAATTCTGGAGCCTTAAGTACCATGACAGGTACTTAATAAGTACTTGTTTAATAAAAAAAGTAAACTAAGTAATTTCTTCTGAATCTGTAATATAAATTTAATGTATGCTTACTAATATATATTATAACATAACAATAATAATAGATTGCATTGTTTGAATGTAATACCATGAACTTATATTTGCTGGTTCTTTACAGTGGGACAAATACTTTCACAAACTCAACTTGTTTAGCTCGTGTGCCTGTGCTGTCTGTAGGGAACACAAATCTGGGTGACAGATGAAGGAATTTATCACCGAGTGTATTTTTGCTTTTGTGAGCACATCATGAAAACACTGATTTTTAATTTTTTTCTGCAAATAATTGCCCTATAGAAAATGCCTTCCTGCTTTTTGTTTTTTAACTTTCATTACTGTCTGAGAAGTTTCAGGTGACTTTTTGACACATTATCACATTTCAGCTTTTCGAGGACTTTGGTTCACACGTGGGAAGAGAGCAAACTCCATCAGTGTTCACAAACAAGAGGTCGGTGTGGACGCTGGATGGGCTTCCGGCAGGGGGTCCTCCCTGAAGGAAGGGGAGGCTGTCCACGGGGGCGGCAGGGGAGCCTGAGGGGCAGATGGCGGCTGAGCCGGCTGCGCAGTGTTGGCCGCCGAGCCTGGATGTCTTCTCCGTCCTTCTCAGCCCAGTCTGTGCCCAGGCGGGTTGGCATCCAGTGAGTGTAACCGTTGGACAGCACCCGTGGGGGCCAGAGGCTGGGGCAGCGAGGGCGGAAGCTCACGCACCTGCTCTGGGTCTGCAGTCCTGGGTGCCTGTGGGGAAACTGCTGTCTTTCCCTTCAGTTGAGAGTGCTGATGGTTTTCCGTGTTGCTACCGGGCCACCTGAATACCCCTAGCCTGGACTTCCCTGGAGGCTCAGTGGTAAAGAATCCGCCTGCAGTGCAGGAGACCCGGGGTCGATCCCTGGGTCGGGAAGATCCCCTGGAGAAGGAAATGGCAACCCTCTCCAGAGGAGCCTGGTGGGCTATAGTCCACGTAGTCACAGAGAGTCAGACACAACCGGGTGGCTACCACTGACACTAACTTGCCCAAACTTCTGTAAATAACCTCTTCGTTGAAAGCTTTCCAGGTGAGCCATCTGCTTCCCGTGTGGAGCCTGGCCGACCGAGGCATCTGTGAGGTCTGCCTGGGGGACACGGGAAACTCGGTAGTTGCGGGCCCCAACTCAGAGCCGTCACTTCAGAAACGTCTCCTGCTAACCCTCCCCTTGTGGTCACAACTCTGGGTATTTTCTTTGACTCCGCAAACACCCTCGCCCACGTCACACAGGAAGGACCATCCTGCTCTCCGTAGGGACCCGCGTCTCAGGTCCCTGTTTATAAACCGTTCTTCAGCTTGGAGCAGGCCTGCTGCACCCTCTTTGCTGAGACTCGATTGCCTTCGGCACTGAGGTCGGCTCGCGGAGTAAGGGGAGCAGCAGGGGCGGAGACGAGAGCTGGGGCCTACTTCCTGGACAGGGCTTCCCTGGCAGCTCAGTGGTAAAGAACCTGCCTGCAATGCAGGAGACCCGGGGTCGATTCCTGGGTCGGGAAGATCCCCTGGAGAAGGGAATGGCCACCCACTCCAGTTTTCTTGCCTGGAGCATCCCATGGACAGAGGAGCCTGGTGGGCTACTGTCCGTGGGGTCGCAGAGTCGGACGCGACTTAGTGACTAACTGACCACCACTTCCTGGACGGAGCCTTCGAGAGCCAGGCTGAGGCCGGGGGCAGTCAGTGAAGGAAGGGGCTGCCCCTCCAGGAGCTCAGAACCGGAATTGCTGGTCATGGCCTGTGTCTATTTGCTCATGTTTTCAGCACCACATATGAGCCCACTGGTGTTTTTCATATTTGCATTTCTCCCCTCATCACTTCAATTTCTTTTTTAAAACTGAAGTAGAGTTGATTTACAATGTTGTGTTGATTTCTGCTGTATATCAAAGTGACTCTGTTATACACATATATACATTCCTTTTATATTCCTTTCCATTTTGATTTATTACTGGACTCTGAATATAGCTCCCTGGGCTATACAGAGGGACATTCCAATGGATTTTGATGTGAGTTTTACTAAGACCAACGCTTTTATTTACTTATTGTTGTTACTGTTTTCCTATTTAAAAATTTTCATTTGTTTTTAGCTGATTTTCTGCTATCTTGATTTTGATTTTTCAGTAACAGAAGAATTTAAAGGTTTAAAAATATTTCTAGATGGTAGGTTTGTTTCCTAGTTTCTACTTTTATTATTAATTTTTCATTTTATTGCTTTATGATCAGAAAAGGTTATTTTTGCTTTTTTAAATATGTGAATGGAGGTCTTCTTTCTGGCTGACTAGTGTGACTATTAATAAATCATTAAAAAAAACAGTTATTCCCTGATTTTAGGATACAGAGTGTGATACACGGTGTTTTCCTCATTATGTGATTATGTGTTGTTTGGGTTTTTCCTTTTAGTGTGTGTCTGCACATATTCCACTTCTCACCCTTCAGAGTTTTCTGCTCATTTACTGTTTTGTTTTTACCTTCACCCTGTGCCACTCTTCCCCATCTTGCATTTTGCAAAGGCAACAAAATCCACGTCTGACAGGTCTCCTATCTCTGCAGATCACATGAGCTCAGAGCAGCGTCTTGGCCCTGACACGTTCTGCAGAGGCGCAGGCCAGGCTTGGAAAGCCCAGCGGGGGAATCTGGAAGGAGAGAGGGACGTGTCATAACAGTCGGCACGACTTTGGCCTGGGACCCATCGGCTGAACTTTCTTATATGGTGGGTGTGTATCAATACGGGACCTCGGAACTCTTACCTGCACCGCAGCCAGGGAGGGCCAGGTGGTGCTATGAATGAGGGAACGAATGTCCTCTTCAAACTTGTATCATGAAGCTTATATCACAGGCAATTAAAAATACATAAAATATATGACTGTCAGACAGTAGTTGGAACTAGACCAAAAATTAAGCTGAGAGGGAGGAACAAGTTTTTTATAGCATCAGAAAATGGGAGAAAACGTTTGCAAACCACACATTTGATAAGGAGATAATATCCAATATATATCAGGAACTCATACAACTCAATAGTGAAAAACCAAGTAACCAATTTAGAAATGGACAAAGGACTTGAATAGACATTATCTTCAAAGAAGACATACAGATGGTCAAAAGATACATGAAACGATGCCCAACATCACTCATTGTCAGGGAGAAGCAAACCAAAACCATGAAGAGGCGTCACCGCACACGCGTTACAGTGGCCGCTGAAAAAAGACGAAACCCAGAAGGGTCGGTGAGGGTGCAGGACCAAGGGGGCCCCACGCGTGGCCGTGGGACCGACGTTGGCGCAGCCAGCCCGCTCGCTCCCATTAGACTGCTGCTTGCTTCCGTGCATTTTCCCGGAGTTCTAAAATACACATGCTAACAAACGCAACTATATACATCTAATCGCTCCTTTCACTGTTACACAAATGATCATACAGTACCCTCAGCTTTTCACCTTGCTTTTTACACAACATTATAGATCTGGAGATTTTTGCATACCAGCGTATAGAAAGATTCCTCATTGTTTTCAAATAACTGCATGTTCCATACTGTCAATGGCTTCTACTAACAGAAATTCGGAGTGTGCCCAGTGTTTTGCTATTGTAAACAACGCTGCAATGGAAAGCCTTGCTTATGTGTCATTTTGCAGGTGTGCGAGTCTACAGGATAAAGTTAGAGAAGGGGAGTAATGGGCTAAAGGGTAATACGCATGATAAGTCTGACGATCATTGGCAGACCATAGCAGGGCCCAGAGGAACACTCACTCCCACCCACAAGGCATGAGGGTCTTCTTTTCCTCCAGCCTCCCAACGGAAGGTGCTAACAACTATCAGAGCTTTGCCAACATGATGAATGGAAAACGACATCTCAGTATAATTTGCGTTTTTCTTACTCTAAATACAGTGAGCATCTCTTTTTGTCTTTCGTATTTCATAATTTTAAGATGTAATTATCGTCTTTTCCTTTGCCCATTTTTCTCTTGGATTGCTGGTCTGCACTCTGAATTTTTAAGACAACTGAAAAACGTTAAATGCTGTACATTATTTTGGATCTAAAAATCCCATCGCATTTTTAATGTTGTAAAACTTACAATAACCCTTCCATTTTAATAAGAGTAAATATGTGCTATTATACTACAAAATAGTTTCTTTGTTCAGAGTCTGAAATTGGAAATTTCAAACATGGCTCATATGTATGTGTGTGTGCATATAATGATGGCCTTCTTATAAAGTCATGTGAGGCCATAAAACTTTGCTCCAAAAAGGGAACCAACCTCAAATGAGGTCTCTGGAATAGAGCTTTGCTGAAGCTTAGAAATAAGGTCTCAGATTAGTCCAAACATTTCTCCCACTAAGGGGATAACATTTCTAATTACATTTCTAATTATTTTTAGCCCGTTTGTTGAACAGAATCCAGTCTAAATCATTAATATCAAACCAGATTCCTGCAGTGGCTGCTTGAATGTGTATTGCATTTATATTGAACTCCATTTTATTAATAATTTTTAAAACAATAATAGACGTCATGAAATAAAGTGTCAGAGCTTGCATTCTTGTCTAGTCCCCTCGTTTCATGTAGGCCTTTCACAGGGACTTTGATTCTCACCCTCCCTCTTAATTTCTCTTTGCCGTTTAAAATGCATCCAGTGCTGACCGTAACGCCTGGTTACAGGTGAGTTCACACAACGTCCATGGTGCCTGATGCCCTCATGGCTCGGTGCTCTCGAGGTCTTTCTTGTTTAGTTCTTGGCTGTTCCAAATCTTAGGGGTCACTAGAGAAAATCCTCTGGGACAGTAAAAGTTCTACTTTTTTCAGTTAGTAGGCTTCAGTTTCTCCATGCGTCCCTTAAGGATTTCTGACTAGAAGCCTTCTAAGTTCCCCAAAGAGCCAACCATGGCTGAGTTTGGGAGGGGAAAGGAGGGTGGGTGACGGATTCTCCACTTTCTCCGGGGAAAGCACTGCCCTGTTTGGGGGCAAAGTTAATATTGCTGCATAGCTTTGTTACATTCTGTTTCCTGAGGTCATAACAGTCTGGGTTCCAATTACATTCCTAGAATAATGAGCCTATTACAGTAAATGAGCATTTTCAAGTGCGACTGAACCACCGTCTATTGAATATGCCCGCACCTAATAATTTTCCACTTGGCAGAAGGAGAGAAGGAGGCGTTTGGGTGACAGGAAGTCATCTGTGAAACGTGATCGAAGAAGGAGGATGAGAAGGTAAGTCGGGGCTAGCGTCTCTCGTGGCGTCCGCTTAGTCAAGGCCGCAGGGAGATGGAGGCTGCAGGCCTTTTCCGTGAACGCCGAGGCCCCTGACTCCAAACCGCTTCAGGGTCCCCACAAGTCACCTGCTCTCAGGGTCCCCTTTCTCCTTTGAAAGCTGTGGTGGGTATCAAATGACAGCCAGCACCCTGACTTTGTTGGCTCAGCACTATCACGGAGAATGGAGGTAGATCAGGAAACCCATGTGGAGAGTGAGCTTTAGGAATAGATGTTGATTTAAGTGTTATAAACATAGTTTTAAACAAAGCACGTTTCATGCAACTATATCGCAAGAAGAAGAAAAAGTTACATATAATTTATACATACAAATTAATTTATAAATATGTACCTTTATATAATATATAGAACACATATATATAAAGCATATAAATATATAACATATAGAACAGATGCACATATCAAATCAGTGTGTGAGAAATATGTGTAACCGCTACTGGTCCTGTCTGTGTAACTGATCATGAGACCATAGTTGATGCATTTTTAAGTATATTTGTTGACATGTAATTTACATGTCATAAAATCCATCTATTTAAAGTGCCCAGTTCAATGGTCTTGGTATGTTTGCAGAGTTGTGCAACTCTCACCACAAGCATTTTAATCACCCTCCAAAGCAAACCCTGTTCCATCACTCCCCTTTCCACTTGCCCACCCCCTAGTCGCTGGAAACCACTAATCTACTTCCTGTCTTAGTCTCAGATTTTATATCTCGTATAAGTGAAATCATACAATATGTGGTCTTTTATAATGAGCTTCTTTCATTCAGCATAATGTTTTCAAGACTCCTGACACATTCATGTGTGTCTTTGTGTGTTCAGTCGTGTCCGACTCTCTGCAACCCCACGGACTGTAGCCCACCAGGCTCCTCTGCTCATGGGATTTTCCAGGCAAGGAAACCGGAGTGGGTTGCATTTTCTACTCCAGAGAACCTTCCCAACCCAGGGACTGAACCCGGGTCTCCTATGTCTCCTGCACTGGCAGGCAGACTCTTCACCACTGCACCAGCTGGGAAGCCCAGGTTTCTCATAGCTGATGTTTATCACAGCTTAACAAAGGACGCAGCGTACAACAGCACTGTTCATAGAGTGATGACGGGGGGTAAAGGAGTCAATACGGACAAAATCCCTAGGACAGTGTCTGACAGCTAGTGCTTAATAAATTATTTTTCATCTTTATAAAAAGAACTCACTTTAAAATTGTGCTTTTTCTAACTGTAACAATAATAGCACCTGGATGACACCCAAGGTCATTCACAATAGCCAGCGTCAACACCATAGTTCCCATCTCTGCTAACAGCTTGGAATATATGTCAGGCATGCACACACACACACGTATATAACTCACTATACATACATACGCATACATAGAGCACGCCACTGTCTTACTGAAGCATGGTTGATTCAAATGCTGAGTTAGTTTCAGGTCGACAACAAACGGATTCAGTTGTGCATTACATGTATGTCTATTATTTTTCAGATTTTTCCCCCTAATAGGTTATTACAAAGTGTTGAGTAGAATTCCCTGTGCTATACAGCAGGCCCTTGCTATGTGTCTGTTTTATACACAGCAGTGTGTATCTGCTCATCCCAATCTCCCAATTTATCCCTCCCTGCCCGACTTTCCTCTTTGGTAACTGTACGTTTTTCTCAATGCCTCTGGGTTTACTTGTTTTGTGAATAAGTTCATTTGTGTCACTTTTTTAGATTCCACATTAAAGCGATATCGTGCGATACTTGTCTCTCTGCCGCGTGACTCCCTTCACTTGGTATGACTGTCTCAGGTCCACCTCTGTTGCTGCGAATGGCAGTCTTCCGTTTCTTATGGCCGAGCAGCATCGCGCTGTATGTCTGTACGTTCTTTACCCATTCATCTGCCGATGGCATCTAGGCTGCTTTCACGTCTTGGCTATTGGGGACAGGGCTGCAGTGAACGTCAGGATGCATGCATGTTTTTGAATTATGGTTTCCTCTGGATATATGTCAAGGAGTGGGATTGCAGGATCATTAAGCTATTATTGATTACTTCATTTGGTATAGAAATACTCATGGAGATAAACAACAGTAGATATCTTATATTCTGGCCTTACTGAAAAATTATCAATTTCTTTTTCCAGTACAGCGTTTTCAAAAGCAAAAGTAGTGCTTACCACAATACTTGGCATGAGTTGAGTTTTTTCTGTCTCTCCTTCAGGTTCAGCAACAGCACAAGATCTGTGGGCAGAAGTCAAACTTGCCAGGCTCTTCTGAAATGCAGGAAAATACTTCGAATTAGTGTATTCTTATTTGTCGCTGTTGTTTAGTCGCTAAGTCGTGTCTGACTCTGAGACCTCAATGGAGGAACCAAGAGATCGGGATCGAGTTTAAGCATCTTTCAGTTTTATTCCTCTACTGAATGAAGACTTTGGACTATAAGAATTTGTTTGTTATAAAAGCAGCAAATAAAAATAGAGCAAACAGCCTATGAGTCACTAAGGACAAGAATTTTGTGTTCCATCAGCTTGATAGCCTCAGAGCGCAGTGCAGCGCCTGGCTCAGAGCGGGTGCTCAGTTGATGTCTGCTCCCCTCGCAGATCGGTTGGAGATGCAGTTGTCACCAGTGTGGCCGTCCGTGGTTCACTGTTCATTCCCATCCGTTTTCACGGCACCTCAAGTGTAAGTGGATCTCAGTAAATGCTCAAGAATTGAGCTCGGCTGATTGAAGACTATGTGATTCCTTTCTGTTAGGGTAGATGTTTCTTGAGAAACATTTTTATTATTTAGCATATCATGGAAATTTGGATTTGCTATGCACCTCATAACAACATCTATTTTTTTATTACTTTTTTTATTCCTCTGGGTCTCTTGTTTGCAGTACACAACGCTCTGTGGTGTGACAGATCTTGGCACAAGTAATTCCAAACCTCAGAGCTCTCTCATCATCCAGCCACAAGCAATTACACAAGCACTTGCAATCCTGGCGGAGTTAGGGGCGTGGATGTGAGTGAAGCAGACAAGGTGGAAAGAAGCGGCGACTCTGGAGAGGAGCTCGGCCAGGCCTCGGTTGCCTGCCTCCAGCGCCCACCCTTCCTCTGTCCCTGCGCTCCTCCCATCAGCTCACGACGGCACAGGACTGTCTCCCTGGACTGCGCAGGGCTCTGACCTCAGTCAGCCTCCAGCCCCTCCAGGCAGGCGACACCCAGGACGGTGCATCGGTCATTTTCCCGAGCTCCATGCCTAAGTGTGGATCTGACCTTGTATCCTCAGAAAATGATCCTATATGTAAACTCTTAAATAATCTTCTAAAATCTCTGACTGCTTTTCTACAGAGAGTTCACATACAAGACTTGTATCTTGGCCACGACCCCTTTCATGAAATTAAAGATAGAAGGGAAACTGAGGCTACTGGTTGTTCAGGGGGTAGGATGTTTGCGTTTAACACATGCACACTCTTCCCTGGGTCTCTGAGATGGACTTTATGGTTTTAATCAAAAGTGTAAGCTTTCAGGATAATGCTAAGAGATGGTCCATTGAACTGCATTCTTAAAATATGAAAGCTGTCCAATCATTCTACAATCCCTACACTGTAAAATTTTATGTCTCAACTACAGTTAATTTTCCATCACCCAACCTCTTGGCTGGACTTGCACGTCTTCTCAGTAATGACTTCTCTTACTTGGCTAGTCATGTTAAATTTAGCAAAAGCTGGGGTGCCGATCACCTCTGCCCGGCTCCCCCTGTATTAGTCATCTCTGATGCTATCTCGGGCTCCTTTCATCACCTCGTGGGTCCCCTCCATCACTGGGGTCCACGTTTGTAAAAAATTGTTTATTTGGATATCCATCCAGGCAGGCCCATCAGACCTTTCGCATCAGCTCGCCTGAGTCTGGAACTGAAGCTGCTGGCGCAGAAAGCAGGCCCTCGTGCCTCCGCATTAACGCGCGAGGAGCGGGGCGTGTATCAGACGCTGTCACTGCACCTCCCTGCGCGCCATCGCTTTCCACGTGGGAAGCAGGGACCGTCCTCTCTCACGGAGCTGTGGCTCCAGGGGAGAGAGAGGCCACCTCGCTCTTCCTTTCCTGCGTGACCACAGTCTGCTCTGTGTGTGTCCGCACGACGACTGTGGAGCTTGCAGAGGGTGGAGACCAAGCGGGGGGCTTTCCCAGGGGACAAACCCAGAACGGTGTTCCAGGGGCTCCGATTCCAGCAGAGGCGAGTGCGGCTGGGGGCGGAAGTGGGGTGTCGCTCCTGTCTCACCCTGGGACCTGGGGCACGGGACCTGGTCTCTGCTGGCATCTCCCACCTGGACCCCCCGCCCCCTGCCTGCACCCCAGGCTACAGTTTTGGCCCCCAGCGCTCCGTGCTCACCTCTGCTGCTCTCTGACATACTGATCTTGAAGGAGGCTGCTTATCTGTCCTCCCCTGGCTATCTGCTTGTTCACACACACACGGACGACTGCGCCCAGCCGCATGCACACGCTGGGACAGACTGTGCATTTAGACGCGCGCACACACACACTTGTGAGCACCTCAGAGGCAATTCTGTGTCCAGGTCTTCCCACAGCCGAAGTCCTTGTCCAGAGCAGGTGTCAGTAACGGCCATTGGATGAATGTTAAACAAGGAGCAGGGTCCCAGAAGTGTGAACCTCTCAGGGTCAACTGCCGTCAGATATTGGATCTGGAATTTCCCATCCGCTTTGATTCTAGCTGAAAGTCTGCTGATCACAGCCTAGACTTGGAAGGCCAGTTACATCTCACCTGTTCCCCAGATACACCGTCAGATCAAGCTGGAATGCACGTGACCCAGGAGCCGTCAAGGGCAAAGTCTTTCTGTCTTCTGATTAGTTCTCATCAGAGACTGGAACAAACAAACAAAAACCAAGCAGTTCCCACTCCTGAGCAAACACTGCTTGAATTGATAGTAGATCAACAAGAGCCTGGATGGGTCAGCATACAGCAGTAAGTGAAGAGGCACATCACTGCAAGTTGCCCAAGGTCAGCCCGCAGTACAAATATAAGCAAATGTAGACATAAAATATAATAACGTCATGAATCACGTACAGCAACATGAAAGATGCAGAGATGGAGACACACACACGAGTACATGGACGCTCAGAGGGATGAGGGATGGGAGCACAGTGGGGCAGAGAGACGGGCGATGGAAAATGTCACACTGCGGGGAGGCAGCCTGTTGTATATTTTTGAGGCTGAAGGTTGAGACGCGCGAATTTGCAAATACATGTGCTTCAGGATGGTAGCAAATGAGAGCCTCCAGGTGAGGTTGGCTGGAGGTTGCGAGAGAGCATGAGTGTGCGGGAGTCAAACAGCCCACTCCAGCCCCTTTGGCAAACTCCCCCTTGAAGGGACAAGGTGGGGGTGTGAGCTGGGGGATGCTTCGGGCGGAGGCCAAGCACAGGGAAGAATGAGGTGGCACAAAGAGGGAGCATCAGCAGAACCTCTGTCCCCACCCAGGTCCACGACTTCCACTCAACAAGCGTTTGGGAAAGACCTCCAGCGCCCTCCAGCGCCTCCTGGAGCAGGAACTGAGTTTCTTTCATTTCCCACCAAGACTGTGCCTAATACCCAGTTGCTGTTTTGCCGTCACTGAGTCGTGCCTGACTCTCTGCGACCCCACGGACTGCAGCACGCCAGGCTCCTGTGTGTCTCCCACAGTTTGCTCAGACTCACGTCCGAGAGTCAGAGATGCCACCCAACCATCTCATCCTCTGCTGCCCTCTTCTCCTTTTCCAGTACCCAGCACATTGTGCAAAATCTTGATAATAAAAAAAAAAAAAATACCTCCTGATGTTTATACTTACCCTGCAAAGCATTTCCACTGGCCTGTGTCTAAAAACAGGCTGCTTCCACACCCACCTGCAGGCAGGGGTCAGGGCGGGGTGGAGGGGGAGGGGCTGGATGGCTGAGCCCACCCTCCCCCGCGGCTCCACCCGAGGCCCTGGGTGTACAGAGAGTCTGGTGCACACTGCCTCCAGGGACAATGTCCCAAGGCCCCCAATCTCAGAGCACTTCCCGAAGCCTGTTATCTTGCAGTAAAAGGTTTTCTTATTTTGGATAGCTCAGACTTTTCTTCCAGTGCTCACATTCCTCTGAGATAAATGTGGAGACCCTAGCTACTCAGAGTGTGGTCCGTGGACCGGCAGCATCACCATCACCTGTGGTCTTATTAAAACACAGGCTGCCAGACCCCAGCCTGGAGCCCACTCTGAGGGAACGCACCCACCAGGCCAGGCCTCGTGGGAACATGGGGACCTCCACTCATGCCTGCCAGGTTGCTGAGTTTCTCTTGAAGAGTGTCTTAAAGGAGAAGTTCTCCAGTATTTACTCCATTAGCTAGGGGAAAAGGCGGGCATGGGGGCTGCGGCGAGGGGAGAGGAACATATATTATTCCTTGAAAGGGAAACTGATATATTTTCCAGCAGTGTGATCTCATCCCACGTCTGTGAAGGACTAGTGTTAATCCGAAGTCAATTCGAGTTAATAAAGCGCGCCTTTTCCTTACAACGACCTTTTGTTGGAAGTATTTGAGGTTTGTTTTTATAAACAGTTCTTACTTAAATGAGAATCTTGTTATCAGTTTACTGGAAAAGTCAGTTATCCCGTGTCAAGGGATACAGAGCAGAAGCTTGCTTTTGCCCAGTCTAGAAAATGTATCCACCCTTTTGAAATAAAATTACTTCAATAGATTTTAGTAGCATTACGTATGTGTGGATTTGTGTATATGATATGAAACATAAACAGGTATTCATATATAATAAAGTATAATCATACACAAAACTATGTAATTACTTGCCATTTACAAAACATTTTCCATCCATGATCCCTTTCCAGGGCCATGAATACAGAACCGTGGGCACACTAGGTGCTACTTCGGTTTTGCTGGTGAAAATTCTGAAGCTTTAGTTTCACCAAGTCGACCAGTCACCTGCCTGCTTCGGTGGTGACTAGATGCCATCCTCGCCAGCCTCTCCTGCCCGCCACGGCTCCTCAGAGTCCCTAAGACCCTTTGTGGACGCGTTAACTGATTATTCAGTCTTGGTTTCCATTTCATGCTGCAGAACAGAAGTGACTGGCTCCCCACGGCTCACAGAGAAATTACGAAGAAAAGTGAGTTTTCATCTGAGCCCTGAACACACACACACACGCCACCCCCTATTTTCAGAAAGGATCTGTGGTGGTGGATGTCCACATTAGGGACAATAATAATGTCACGGAAAGAGGCGACAGCAAAAAAAGTTTAAATACTAAAAATGACAGAATCTCTGCTTTTTCTTACGTGCTGACTGTTCAGACTCTAGGACGGTAGCAAAATGAGGATTTCCCTTCTCCTCAGTGACGTTTCAAAGGTCAAAGCAGTTCAGAAAGTGCAGTGAAACTGTGTGCTGGTAACAGCGTGCAATAAGCCTGTTACAGACCCCGGGCTGCCGCGCCTGGGGAGTCTAGGAGGAGCTGTCCTGTGGCGAAAACAAAGCCAAGGTACAACCAGGGACCAGAATTTCCAAAGTCCACCTCAGAAAACAACCTGCGGTTCGCTCCTGAAAGCTTTATTCTCCCGGACCCCAGTTTCATCATCTGCAACAAAGAAGCAGACCTGGTGGCTCAGAGGTTAAAGCGTCTGCCTCCAATGCGGGAGACCCGGGTTCGATCCCTGGGTCGGGAAGATCCCCTGGAGAAAGAAATGGTAACCCACTCCAGTCTTCTTACCTGGAGAATCCCATGGACGGAGAAGCCTGGTAGGCTACAGTCCACGGGGTCACCAAGAGTCGGACACGACTGAGTGACTGAACAGAACAGATTCAGAATGTGGGCAGTGTGCTGACCATCTCTGCAATTTTCCCAGCAAAATCCTTTAAAATAGCAAACCCTGGAGAAAATGAATACAATCTGAAATACACTGAGAAAGTAAAGTGCGATGTAAATGCTTCGTGATGAGCTGATGAAAACCCAACCGAGGTCTGCAAATAGCCGGGCTCCCTGACTCCACCACCGCGGAACAAGTCTGGCCGCTGCAGTCTTGGGAAGTGCAGATTTCAACAAATGAACACTGAGCCTTTCTGACAGACATCGCCTCTCCCAGCACCACCTGATGTGCAAGTCCCTGATACTGTTAATCGCTCAGTCGTGTCCGACTCTGCAACACCATGTGCTGTAGGCCACCACGTTCCTCGATCCATGGGATTCTCCAGGCAAGAATACTGGAATGGGTAGCCGCTCCCTTCTCCAGGGAGTCTTCCCAACCCAGGGATCAAACCTGGGTCTACTGCATTACAGGCAGATTCTTTACTAGCTGAGTCACCAGGGAAGCCTTGAATAATGTCAGAACAAATTCGGTTCCTTGACTGTCGAGTCCGGGAAAGGCCCACCTCCCCTGCCCCCATCACTCCGGGCTCGAGGGACAGACTGCTTCCCTGCTTGGTCCTGGCGAGTCTGACCCGCCTGTAGCCTGCGGGCTGAGAGCAGGACTCGCAGAGGCCTTCTCTGTGGCACGTTGCCCCCAGCGCTGCAGCCACATTTCTCTAAGCTCGCAGCTTCCCAGGTACATCTGGGTGTACATTTTCAGCAGTGAGCTCTTTCTCTCTCCTTCCATCCCTGGCTTTTCGTTCTTTCAAAAGTGAAATACAGCCGCTCCGAGTGATCCTTTTGTCCTTGCTGCTTGCTTGGGATCACTGGTGCCCTCTGTGACCCAGGCCGGTGGTTCCCAGTTCTGCTGCTGCCTCCTTCTTACTAACAGGGGAACATACGCACTGCAGCAGTCAGGGAGCGCCGAATCCCTGGAACAAAGCATGTGTGTGCAGACAGACGCACACTAACACGCACGCACACGATAATGTGCGGGCACTCAGCTGCTCGGTTGCGTCCAACTCTCTGCAGTCCTTCGGACCACAGCCGGCCAGGCTCCTCGGTCCATGGGATTTCCCAGGCAAGAACACTGGAGTGGGCTGCCACCTCCTCCCCCTCCCCCACGCCGGGGATCTTCCTGACCCAGGGGTCGAATCCGCATCTCCTGGGTCTCCTGCATCGCAGGCAGATTCTGTACCTGCTGAGCCATCAGAAAAGGTCATTTTGTAAATATACACACAAGAACGGAATAGCCCCCAAACCACGTGTTCACACATATGTGGGTATGCACGTATATGTATGTGTGAACATATGGTTTGGAGGATATTTACACACACACACATTCAGTAGGTCTGCCCTGGTTCCCCAGTCAGATGGTCTGCATAAGCTCTGAGACTCATGGAATCCAGCTTCCTCTTCACCTGGTCCCTTCCCACCACAAACAGCCCATCAGGACCCACCCATGAGAGTCATCCATCCAGAGGACCTCCACGTGGAGATCAAGTGGGGTCATTGTGGGGTGGAAGTCCAGGCCCCAGGAGGAGAGCTTCCGATCTGTGTGCTCTGCTCCTGGGCTCCGTGTTCTTCTATTTTCCCCGATTGACAAGAGCGTTACAGGTTCCCTCCGGGACCAATCCATCCCTTCCTGCCGGCCACGCCACGCGCCCTCTGCCTTGATCTTAAATCCAGCCGCTCTTGGGCAAAAGTGACCTCCAAGTGTGCTGGCTCCACCCTGGACGCCACCCACCCAGGCCCCGGAGCAGGAGGCCGTGAGAAGGGGCAGGGTGTTCGCAAGGGCCGGCAGAGGGGCCGCACCCGCACCCGCAGAGCGTGGCCTGGACGCCCACAGCCCGCGGGGTTCGTGCTGACATCAGAGCTGGGACGGGCCGGCTTTGGCCGCGCGAAGAGAACAGATGTGTCCGCCGCACGGGGGGACAGGAGACCCCCTTCCATAACCTGAACGGAGACAGCCGGACACCACGCCCGGCCCAGCTCAGGGGCCCTGGCGACAGTGGAGACACTGCCCGGCAGCTGCGCAACGCCCCGGAACTCAGAAGGAGGGCATGGGAAAGCGGGTCCCTCTGCTGACGCCTGTGTGATCTCCGAAACGCAACCCGCCAAGTCCTCTCCTTTTTCCAAAGACGATTTAGAAGAAGCTCTGGGACTGTGCGCCAGCGTTTGTTTACGGCTGATGGCAGCTATCAGTCGGAGGCTCGCGTTTCACAGGCCACAAGTGTAAACACCCGCTCCTCCCCGCACCGTTTACGCAGAGGCAGAGATTTCCAGGGTGCCCCGGCTCCGCCGGAGGGCTGGAGGGGGCCGGGGGCGCAGGAGGTCAGCTTCCCTCCTGCAGGAATCCCAGAGCTAGCCGGAACCTTCCAGCACGTGGGTGGCAGATGTATGAGCTGACGGGAAAGCGAGAGCTGAAGGCGGCCACCCAAGACTTCGGGTCAGCCCCGACATCCCTGCCGGGCCTGGTCGCAGCGCTCGGAGGGCACCTGCCGGCCGAGCGGGAACCAACCAGCCCGGCGCGGGGCGCGCGGCGGAGGAGGGGCCGAGGGCGGGGCCCCAGTAACCGGCCCAGGACCCGATGCCTTGGGCGTGGCAGGCGGACAAAGGGCCCCACTCAGATCTGGGAGCGTCCCCGCCGAGCGCTGGAAACCAGGCGGCTGTGCTCGCAGCCGGCGCTCTGGTGGTCCTCCGCTGACGGGCTCTCCCACCGCTCTTTGTTGTCTTTAGGCCTGAGAGTCCATCTGGTTTTGATTGAGGTGGCCTCAGGCTCGCCTCAGAGGTGAAAAGGGTGCACACTCAAATTGAATTTCTCACAAATCTCAAACCAGAAGGATCCCGGTCTTCTCACACAAAGCCCCTTCTGCCTGGGCAGCCCCCTCCGACCCCCACCCCGGCCCTGGGAGCCTGGCATAAATCAGTTTCACCTGTTTGGCCCAAGAAGCCAGCGTTAGTCTAAAAAGAGGGACCAACAGATCCAGGGGACGTCTGCACGTGCCTGAACCAGGGAGAACACGGCGGTGACCTCTTGTTGACCTCCTGGTGGGGACAGTGGTCTGGGTCCTGGTGGGGCAGGACTGGGTAGTCCTGGAAAAGTAACGGGGTTCTCGGGCTTCCCAGGTGGCTCAGTGGTAAAGAATCCCCCTGCAGTGTGGGAGACTTGGGTTCGATCTCTGGGTGAGGAGGCTCCCCTAGAGTAGGAAACCCATTCCAGTGTTCTTGTCTGGGAGAACCCATGGACAGATGAGCCTGGTGGGCTGCAGTCCGTGGGGTCGCAAAGAATTGGACACGACTGGGCACCCACATCTATGGGGTTCTGTAGCCAACTGAACTGTATTGGGGGAAAGCAACTTTGTATCTGCAGAGGGTGCATGTCATATCTGAGCCATTAGTATTAAAAGCCCTCCTGAGGCTGCAGATCGGGTGGCAAGGCTTCTGAAGACAGATGCTTAGGTTGTGGCCCCTTGTTTCGGAGGTCAAGGCTCGCAAACAGCCCTCGTGTAGTCGAGCTGGGTGAGGAGGCCCGGGTCGGTTGTGGGATATGTGGTCCAGCGGGCACACCTGCTGAGGATGCACCTGGAATGAGGGATGTTCCTCTGCCCAGGGGTGCCTGGGCATCCTTGGAACCTGCAGCCTGTCATCACGGTGACATCTTATTAAACACCACAAGCAAGATGAACAGAGAGAAGTTGGATCCTCTCAACAGGGACCAACAAACTGGCTGGTGCGCTGAGTTCAGCCCACAGCCTGTCTTCACCTGTAAAATTGTATCGGCACACGTACCTGTGCACACAGGGGCATACCGCTTGTCACGCCTCATCCAGGGCTGCTTTCTGAAGGGCAGAGTAGCTGTGACAGTGACTGCAAAGCTGCTCATGCTTTACAGAAAAAGCGTGCCTGCCCTGTTCTGGAGACGCAGGCAGCGTCTTCCTGGGCCCTTCCTGATCTGCTTCAGTTGTCATCACGTGGTCATCTTCAGTGGTGAAACTGCTGGCCTTCTTTTCTAAGAAGTCACGAAAATCCACAGTCCCTTTGCAGAGAGCAAAAAGCAGACATACCACAAAGGAGTGGGGGCAGTCTCTGGAGGGGATGGAACTTCACTTGTCCCCGGATTCAGCTCCATGAATTATTCTAGGACTCAAGGGAAAATGAAGCCTGATTTCCTGTTCAGAAAAACATCATCCATCGCCGGAGCCAGCCACACTGGACAACAGCTGGAAAGGGCTCAAGACGAGGTAAAAGCCTTGGAATGTCCTGGTTTTCAAACACACGCTGGATTGTTTTCTCCAGCTTCATCCGTCAGCATGTTGGGCGGGTGGTAGTGGTGTCACCAAGGGCCTCTCAAGGTTTTCATGTGGAAAAGCAGCTTGAAACGATCCTATCTCCACAGGAAAGACAGATCCGTGCCAGGGTCAGCAGTCTGAAGCTCTGATTTCAAGAGGAAAGCAGAGCGGAGCGGAGCAGAGGGTCGGCCTCGGCCTCCGGGTGGAGGCAGTCCACTCTGAGCCTTGGCCTGCGTTCTCCCCCAGCAATGTAGCACGGCATGATTCTGGGTCACGCTGTGACATGCGGACCACACAGAACAACGGAGGGCAGGGCTGTGAGCTGACCGCTGCCCCCAAGCTCTCCAGGGTGTGATTTCAAGGAGTAAGTTAATGGCCGCCTTACAAAAGAGCCCCAGGGGTCCCTGGAGCTTGACCCCCAAACTTGAACTCTACCTGAACTGATTTTCTCATTTCCCCCCCCTTTTTTGAGGTTTGAAAACATTTAATCAACTCTCCTCCCAGGACATTTGAGTTCCGTGCACTCCTGCCCTTGTGGCTCCATCTGGGAGAAGAAGTGCCAAAACCACTGCTGGAAAGGCTGCCTGGGGTACTTTCAGTCGACGGAAAGCAGCAGGTAACGGAAATCTTGTGAGACGGCTTGTTCTCAGGAGATGGTTTTGGGTCCAGTTTTGCTGACCAGAGCATTCCCTGGGTTTGGCTAAGCCTTGAATTAGCAATTGTACTTTGAGACACCAGCTCTAGTTGTAACTGCAGTGGAAGTGCTTGCAAGCCCTGCCCCGCCCTGCAGTCAGCCTCCCCGGTCCTGACACAAGTGCTTCCCGGCTCCCCAGGGGCGTTTACGCACTTCCCATCCAGAAACACCAGGCTGTGGTTGGATAAATCACCTAAAGGCTCTCAGTTCAAGTCAACGAGCATCTATTCAGCATCAACAATATTCCATTGCCCTAGGAGTGAGCAAGGGAGCCTGGTGCCCTGGATACAAGGGACTTGCCTGGCAGAAAAGGCAGACACTTTCACAAGATGGTATCAGTGACATTAATAATGCCAATTAAGTATGGTGGGAACACACAGACACGGTGGGGACACACCAGAGTGAGTAACTTGTTTTTTTTTTTAAATAATGGCTCACACAAAGTTCCTCCCCTCAAATGCCAGTTAACTTAGGGAGGAGTTTGCTTTGTTTAAGAGTCTGAATGTAGGGACTTGTCTGGCGGTTCTGCAGCTAAGACTCTGCACTCCCAGTGCAGGGGGCATGTGGTCAGTCCCTGACTGGGGAGCTAAGAGTCTGAGTGCCCCTCATACGACCAATAATAATTTTGGGAAAAAGTCTAAATGTACAGACCATGGGTGGCGGGTCGTTTTCAATGCCGGGCTCATTTTCTGGGCTGGGGGTTGTTGTCTGGGGGTCTGTATTGAGAAAGACTCTGAGGTTGTGTCTGGTCTCGGAGATTGTGACGGGCTGGTGGTCCTGGATGCCGCGGGTGGAGGAGGAAGACACACGTGGTGCAGGAATGCCAGCCCTGAAGCCAGTGCGGGCCCCGCGTGAACCAGCACAGAGTAGAGACAGAGCCTGGTGCCCACCTCCTGGGCCACTGCGAGCCGCAGAGGGCCTGCCCGTGACCCCGATTTGTGTGCCCTGCAGGCCCCAGGCTGGCTCCTGAAACAGAAGGCCAAGAGGAAAAGGCAGAGACAGCCACGCGCCGGAACACTGATGTCCGCACGCACCCCCGGTCTAAGCTTGTAAGAACTGGCAGAATGAAGGCCCACACAGAGCTCAACACGGAACATGTGCTGTGGCCTGTCAGGCGGCAGAGACGGGATTGTTCGTAAACTTCAGATTCATCAAGTGAGGAGCTGGGGGTTTCGGCCTAGAAACCTAGGGATCCTCCGAGAGGTGTGACATGTGTGGGCTGTGGAGACGCAGATTCCCAGCTAAGTCTGGAAGATTGAGGGCCTAGCCAGGGCTGGCCCGACAGCAGTCACCAGTGGCTCCTGGTGGGATGCACACGGGCGTATTTATCACCCGAGCTCCTAGTAGAAAGTGGGACTCCAGGACCAGCGTGCTGTACAACCGTCTGGGTATTTCGGGCATTATTCTTATGAAAGTTCTCTTACCATGAAACATGTTCCTGGGTGGATTTCTGTCTGCCTGGCAGCACCGGCCCCATAAATCCTGTAGGAGAGAACTGGCTGGCTGGAGCTGGAAACTGCATGTAGCATTTCTTCAACGGCAAGAAAACGGCCACACATTTTTTTAATTGTTTCCCTCGCAAATAACTCTCAAAGAGCCTTACAAAAATGTTTTCCTTGCTTCGCTCCCCCATGAGTTAAACACGCAGCCCCGGGCCTGCCAGTTGGCATCCCCCTCCTGACTCCGGCAAAGGGGTGGATGAAATTGCTGGGGTCAGGGAGGGGCGGGGGGCACGCGTTTCCTTGCAGTGAGCAGAACGAGCCTTTTGATTTTTAACCAATTCCTTAAAGCCAAAGCACTTGCCGCCCATGAGCGTCGCCTGATTGGGGGGCTTGGGGGATGGGTAAAGACAGGAGCCCCAGACAGAGAGGGTCCCCTGCGCCCTTCTCCACGCTGCTTAGTCACTTGTCAGTGTGCAGATCACGTGCGCGGGGCCGCCCTGTCCAGAGGCCTGCCTGGGCTTCCAGGGGTGGGGACACGCGGCCGGGGCCCCAAGCGGTTTGATGGGACCCTTGCTGTCTCACCCCTCTGCGTAAAGGAGGATGCACTTCCATACGGGCTTGCAGTTCTATAATGAGATGCTTTTCTACTTCAATTATACTGTGGTGGATCAAACTTTACACAATAAGCCTCAAATAGGACCACAGCCTGCCCCAAAGGAAAGCATATGAGTGGATGTCGCGACGCAGTGGTCAGTTGGTGACACCCTGAAGTATGCGGGCCGCTCCTGCCATGATTGGGGCTTGCTACAGGCACAAACTTGTAAAGAAGCCAGGATCTGGTTTTGACACATGCCTGACCCTCTTGCAGACCTTTACTAAATTTTAAAGCTCTGTTTTTCTGCTTTATTACCTGACGAAAGCCATCTTCTGGATTCTCTCCGCTTCTACCATTGACCAGGGCTGTATTCCAATCTGCGGGGTGTTGTCACACTGTGGAAAGATCTCTGGGTGGGGAGTTCTTTCATTCATTGATTTAATCAAGAATTATTTGGGCACCTTTTGGCTGCTTGGCTCTGGACTAGGAATGAGGGTGTGGCAGCGGCAGAACGAACGTGTGCCGCTGCCTGCCGTGCCCAGGGGGACAGACGTGAATCAGACAGTGCCAGGGAGGAGTCTGCAGTTAAATCCACGGCCTGCTGTGTCCTCTGAGCTGACGGAGCAGTTGACTCCACGATGGAGGTCTGGGCGAGGAGACAGACAGAGGCAAGGGGCTCGGGGTCTATCTTTGTGTTGACCAAGAGCAGCTGAACGCACGGGGGCAGGAAGGGTGTTTCCACGCGAGCGGGGTTAACCTGGGGTTAACTTGCATAAAAAGATGTCTTCAGGATTAGCTTTATAATTCTCTGTCATTTAAAGCTATGTTATTGGTTCAGCTTAAGTATAACTGTTTGCCTTTTCAGAAAATGATAGCTTATTCATTTTTTAAAAATTTTGAATGCGTTTTTATTATGGAATAGACATGGTGTACAGAAACTTCTGAGGATGGCACAGAGAGTTCCCATAAATCCACTTCCAGTCTCCCTGAGGTTAAGAGTTCACATTCCTGTGGTACATTTGTCACAATTAAGAAGCTGACATTGATACATCATTTTTCACCGAAGTTCCTTGGATTTCCTGAGTTTTTACCTGACGTCTCTTCTGCTTCAGGACCTCATCCAGATAGTACTTCACACTGAGTCGTAATGTCTCTGCAGCTCTTCTTGACAGGGACAGCGTCTCAATTTTCCTCGTCTTGGATGACTGTCTGTTCCGAGGCGTACTGGCCAAGTGCTCCCTTTGTATTTTCAAGACAGCCCTTTGGATTGGAATCTGTCTGGCGTTTTCCTCTTGATTAGACCGGGGTATCTGGGAGGAAGGCCTGGAAGGAACGTGCCTTTCCTGCACACCGTGGCCAGCGCACCGGTCGTCAGCGCGGCCCATCAGTGTGATGCTGGCCCACAGGTTTCTCTCCTGCAAAGTTGCTCTACTTTCCTCTGCTTTCAACGTTGTAAGAAACTACCAAACTGTCTTCCGAACAGGTTTTCATTTCCATGTCTACTGGCAATGACCGAGAGTTTGTTTTCCTCCGCATCCTCACCAGCAATCACTATGGTTAATTTTGGATTTTAGTCATCCATATAGTACAAAACGATATCCCATTGTCGTTTTAATTTGCATTTCCCTAACGACAAGAGTTTCTGAGCATGTTGTTGTATGCTTATTTTCCATCTGTGTATCATCTTTGGTGGGCTCTCCCTGTGGCTCAGACGGTAAAGAATCTGCGGACAATGCAGGAGACCCTGGGAAAGGTGGATGCAGTGATAGATTTTACTTTTCCTGGGCTCCAAAATCACTGTGGACGATGACTGCAGCCATGAAGTTAAAAGACACGTTTTCCTTATAAGGAAACCTATGACAAACCTAGACAGAATATTAAAAAGCAGAGACATTGCTGTGCCGACAAAGGTCCATATAGTCAAAGCTATTATTTTTCCAGTGGTCATGTATGGATGGGAGAGTTGGACTACAAAGAAAGCTGAGCACCGAAGAATTGATGCTTTTGAACTGTGGTGTTGGAGAAGACTCTTGAGAGTCCCTTGGACTGAAAGGAGATCCAACCAGTCAATCCTAAGGGAGATCAACCCTGTATTTCATTGGAAGGACTGATGCTGAAGCTGAGGGCAGGAGAAGGGGACAGCAGGGGTGAGATGGCTGGATGGCATCACAGCCTCAATGGGCATGAGTCAGAGCAAACTCCAAGAGACAGTGGAGGACAGAGGAGCCTGACGTGCTGCAGTCCACGGAGGTGAAGAGTTGGACACACTTTGGTGACTAAACAATAATTTCATGGTATGTTTGTACTATTCAAGGACCTGGAGGTTGTTTCCAGTTTGGGGTATGTGTGTGTGTGTGTGTGTGTGTGTGTGCGCGCTAAGTTGGTCAGTTGTGTCCAACTAATTTGCAGATTATTGTAAATAAAAATTTTATGTACGGTTTTGTTTGTGTAAATATAATTTTTTTCCCCCTCTGGGATAAATGCCCAAGAGTGCAACTGCAGGACCGTGTGGCAGCTGCGTGTTCAGTTTCCTGAAGAACCGCACACTGTTTTCCAGAGTCTGTACTGTTCTATATTCCCCGCAGCAGCACGTGGGACCCCGTTTGTCAGCATTCTCAGCAGTTCAGTGGTCGCACCGACTCACGGGTAAAATGGGCCACGGTAGTGCCTACCTCACAGGGCTGCGGAGAGAACGACGCTGGATGCTGCACTCAGCGTGCTCAGTACGATGTCCGGCGATTAATTACCGTCAGCCCACTGAGTTTGCTGTCGCTGCTGCCCTTGCTCTCCTTCTCCCGTGTCTGCTTTTCCCTGTTTGCTCGCTTGTTTTCGTGTGGTCATCCTGTCGACCCTACTAACTTGGAAGCTCTCCAAAGGGGAAGGCGATGCGGTCTTTGCAGTATGTTCTGTTCCTGCGTCACACATGCTCACACATGCACACACACACTGGACATTGCTGTACTCGTGCTTGGCTGAGCAGCGGGTAGATGCGAAACTTTCCCATCTGCCTGTGCTGGGTGGGGGCCTGGGGCTCCATCATCTGATGGGGAGGTGGGCCCTGAGTGAGGCCAGGCTGCCAACCAGGAGGGGCAACAAGGGAACCCACAAGGAGCCCAGTTGTTTCATCAAGTGTCCCCTGGAGGAAGGACAGGACAAAAGGGCGATTTATAAAAATAGGTGAACGGCTGACTGGGAAGCGGGAGCTTCTCGGGTCAGGATCTCAGGGACAGAAGACAGGTGAAGAGAGGGGAGAGGCAGAGAGGGCCCCAAACCGCAGCCCCTGCGATGGCTGTGCGGCAGCTTTAGGTCAAGAAACGAAACACAGGGCTTTTCCATCTCAGACTCTTACTTCTAACACTACTTCCCATCAAGCACAACTGAGCTGCAGGTAACATGGAAGGAAAAAGCAACAGGGGAAACTGAGGACAGGCAAACGGAACCAAAATATTCAGAGTCCTTCATCACGTCTCACCTCCACGCAGAATGAAGAGGCAAGTCACAGCTCTCCAACTCTCCCTGGTTTCCAGGCTGGGACTCCCTGAGAGGCAGAGTTCCGAAGCAGACTATTGTTGCTTCAGCCAGCTCCAGGGCACTGATTTTATCTCTCCAGATTTATTCATTTGTTTTCCTGTCTCTGAAACGGCACCATTGTGTAGAATCTAGGCGTGGCTGCAGAATTGCCCCATTCTCCTCCGCAGAGTCTGCTCCGATCGCTAGTCACAGCCCCACCCCTCCTACCTCCCACCTGGGACCAGGAGCACCCTGGATCCTAGTCATCAGGCAGCATCTTTAGCCACCGGGCCGGGGTTGGGGAGAGAGGCATGAAGGGTCTCGGGGTATAAACACCAATGATTCTGACCTTGACCAGACCGTCAGAAGAAATGGATCCTCCAAGGGAGAGAAGCCCTTCCACTAAAAGGCAGACAACCACAGAACAGAAGGAAAGCAAGCACACTGGGCCCCAGGCTCTGTAAGGCCACACTTGGTTTCTCAGCTACCCGCAGTGTCTCCCTTCGGTGCTGGGGACACAGCTGGGCCTGTTGCGTTCTGGCCTGTGCAGTTGATACAGATTTCCAGGTAGGCTGAGTCAGTTAACCAAAGAGATAAAGAAATAGAAGCGGCTGTCCCAGGGCAGGCCTCTCTTACAGATGTCAGACTTCGGAGTCACGTTTGCCGTCACTGCAGTGAGAACGCGGTCACGGCCAGGGCCACTGCCTCGTCCCCTGGACAAAAGCCAGCATCAGGGGAGAGGTGGGCTGCAGTCGCCCTGGGGAAAGTGTGCCAGTGTGCACGCTTTAAACGCCCCGAGCCTGTGTCCCTGGGTCAGCAGTCAAACCTGCTTATGTTACACACAGGTGAGACCTGCGGAACTAAAGGTAAAGCCTTTCTCTTGTCCTGGAGAACGAAGCCCGAGGTTGAAGAGTCGAGTCCTGGTGGCCAGGAACACTGTCTGCTTCTGGTCTGACACCAGTTTGGGGCTGAC